>NW_015505196.1:3353629-3360747 GCF_001515645.1 Sinocyclocheilus grahami | reverse complement strand
TATATATATATATATATATATATATATATATATATATATATATATATATATATATATATATATATATATATATATATATTTATTTCTGAATTAAAAAATATTTTTTACATTTTATTTGCTTAAAATTGTCAAATGTAAGTACTAAACATCTAAAACTCTCTCTGTCTTAAATGTTAAGTTAGGGGTGGGCAGTAGTAAGCAGAGGCCATGTGACGTGTGTGGGGTTGTGTGTGTGTGTAGGAGGGGGTGTGCGTGTGTGTAGGAGGGGGTGTTGCTATTGGATAACACTGTCTAAAAATACTTGGCTAATCTGCAAACATGAGGCTAAAAATACACCCTCGAATAGCTTACGCTCTCACAAGTGTAATGAGGACGGGCCATCCTGAAGGAAAGAGGGGGAGAAAGAGGTAGGGTGGGCAGGAAGTAGTTAGTGAGAGTAGAAATGGGGAGAGCTGCTTATTTGTTTTATTTTATTTTATTTCCATTCAAATACATATTTTCTATGTATCTGTATTTCTTCTGTACAGTTATTTCAGTGTTGGATCTGTTTAAGCATATAGTATGTGATTTTGAATTTAATTAATAGTAATATTTTAGGCTAAAATGTATATTGGGTAGGATTATTTATTTGCCTGCTGTACGTTTTGCCTAAATTATAAAAAATGTAATGTATTTATTAAAACTAATTTATTTTAATTAATTTAAATATTTTTCTATCTATTTTATCTATTTATCTACCTATCTGGGGTGTAACAGAATTCACGGTTCGGTATGTTCGGTACCGGGGTAATTGGTTACGTCGCAAATAATGTTAGAAATATTTCTGTTTTAAACCATGAATGCGAGCCCATGGATATCACATAAGCAACGTGCAAACTTTGTACAGGAGTTGTGCCAGTGAACATCTTGAAAGTGAAAGTAAAAACATAATGACGGAGCTTTTGGCATCTGACGCTGCATATTCTCTCAGAGATGATGAGAGACGAATCTACTTCAACATATGCTGATAATGGTAAATAGCTAACTGTTTTTATTTATTCCCTTAATATTTCTAATATTACATAGGCCTAGTGAAAAAAAAAATAGAAGAAACATATTTCATGTTAAACAGGTTGTTTTTGAAAGTCGGTGCTTGAAATAAAAGCTTTTTATTGATGACTGAAGTGTTCATATTTTAATCATAGGCCTATAATTCATTGTATACTGTAGATCTGTTTTAAAATACCTTTTTAAAACATTTTAATTGAGGAGTAAATATATAGCCTAATCTTTTGTTATCCTCGCGGCACGTCAGCTATTTGGTAATTATTGCAGGGCAAATTAATTGTAATATTAATTTAATAATAAAAGTAACTTAATAATAATAATAATAGGCCTAATAAAAATAAGAATGTAACAGGCCTACATTAATTGGAAATGCCAAATATCTTAATATTGCCAACAATTTATGTTTTTGACAATATCTCTGTCTATCGTCGATACAAGATCATCATCTTTCGACGCAACACAACCCAGCAAGGGGAGGTTATTGCGGGGCCTTTCGCAGTGCGTACCCGTCTGCTAATGTTACTCCTCTGGGCAGACAGCACGTTGCCTGTTACGTCGCTTGGGCTACCTTGTTGAGCACAGTGGCACTTGAGAGCGTTATATTTCACAAACTTTAAGCCGTTTTATTTTCCAAATGTAATTGGATTAGTCAATCGAATCGTTCGGTTTGTAATGCGTACCGAACAGTTCAATACGTGTATCGTATCTGTCTGTCTGTCTGTGCTGGGCAGTATATTCGGTTCATACCGAATACCTGTTTATTTTTATGATATGAATTTTTAGATTTAGCAACTTTCAGACCCTTTTAGTGGCTTTTTTCCATAGAATATTCATACTGACAAACCTAGCGACTTTTTTGGATAAACCTTAGCTATGGTTCAGTTGGAAGATTTCGCCAGTGCTGTCCCGCGAACGCGAGGTCTGACTTTCCCGGAGAATTGTCGCCTCTCTCGGCATCTGTTCTGTGCAGTGAGCGGCAGAGAAGCAGCGCATTCAGTTGGCCGCACCGCAGCCGACTCGTCAATAAATGAGTACAAAACAGCGTTTCCTAGCACCTGCCGCTTACTGATTGTTTGGAATTATAAATATGAGCATAGTTCATTTGTTAATATCACATGCACTTTTAAAAAAAAAATTTTTTTTTAGTTTGTTACTCAGACGCAGGCAGTGCGCTGCATGAGACAAAAAAGTCTCATGCAGGCGGTATGAGATTTTGACGGTATGATAACCTTAAGCAAAAATATCACGGTATTGTTGTTACAGCTCTAAAATGTGTTATTTTAAATGACTGGGTAAAAAAAACATCAATATATTTTGTTATTGAGCAACATAATATTAGGAACAGTAGAATTTGTTTGTTTTTTCTTTGATTTGTTTCCTAAAAAGAAGAAAAATAAAGACTGACCTCTTTATTGAACCTAAATCTGCAATTACAGTTATTTCATTTTAGTTATATAATTCATATACATATCATTTATATCATTTCATATAATTTAGTTATATAATTTCATATACATAATTAGATTTAATAATAACCCAATTTGAAGCAAAAACAGAACTGTTCTGACTAGCTTTGTGAAATTAAACTACATGCCTGAACGAAACAAAACAGCAGAAGCTCTGAATGAGATGCAGATTCACTCTCTGACAGCAGGTGGCGCTCATGGAACACCAGATACAGCGTTTCCTTGGTTACCGCTGTACACAAAGGGCGCTGCACTGAAACACTGCATTAATATACAGAGACGAGATGGAAAGAAAATGTCACGTAAACTTTTCTGAAGACAGTCAGTTCCCCTCAGAAACACATTCATATTAACCCCAAATCAGTATTTAGGATTTTCTTCCAATAGTTCGTTCATCATGAACAGTGAGTGATCTGCCTGCTACAGTGTTTTTCTCTGTGCGTCCGTCTTCAGCGTCTCTGGCCTGTGTTTAATGGGTGTTTACAGACTTAATATTTTCCCATAAATGTCATTTTGGAAAACGATTACATTGCAATGCAGTTTGTGGAAGTCCAGGACAGAGACGAGTTGCTTGCAATAAGACAAAAAAAACTCCAGTTCCAGGGGAAGCTCCTTAAGTTTGGCCATCCTACACACACGTGACTGACCGCTCGCTCGCTCGCACCAACAGGAGGAGGGTCGTGTTACTCTCTACACTGCAGTCAACCTGAGGGATTCCTACACTTTCAATCTTTGAGGAGGACATGAAAAACAGCGCATACCGCAGGAACTGTAAATCGGAAAATATTAAAACATGATATTTTCAAATCGCGGTATACCTTGAAACCGATAATTGGCTCATGCCTACTGTCTATCTATCTTTCTATCTGTTTTACTTTTGGAAAGAGATTTGACATCCTTGTAAAGGCATGTGTTTAGTCATGTCGATGTCACAATGTTTACTCTTACACAGGGTCAATGAGTTTTGATATTGATTTAGTTGATAGTTGTGCTGTGAATATGAGGATAGGAATTTGATCTCATGGAACTCTTGTAATTGTAGTAATTTTTTGAGCATGCTAAAATTCCACATTAATTCTTCATTAAACTCAAGGTTTGCTAGTTATTGTAGCATGCACACTTCAGCAGTTCAGCTTTGGAAGTTTAGCGAGACATTTTTCAGCTACATTTAGTGTTTTACTTGTTTGTTTGTTTGTTTGCTGCTTTCTTGCTTCGTGCTGTTATCTCTTGTGAAGTGTGGGCGAGAAGACATTGTTGTACTTTTCATGAGTTGTGTGCTTGCACCATCTCCTCTAATTACTGCGACACCGTTAAAGCCGGAGCAGGAGGCTGAAGTGAGTGACAGAAAGTGGCTCCAGGGAAACATACCTCTGTGTTCTGCTTCTATTGATCTTGAACTGTGGTCAAGCGCTGTTTAGGTGCTGTCTCCAGCAGTATTTGCAAACTTCTGCACGAATACTGGATGCGTTCAACATTTAAACGGGCAAACGTGTGATTTAGACAGCAGGGTGAGCCAGAAAACTAATGGGGCAGGAGAAATGGCAGACAGTCTAACATTTTTTATTTATTTATTTATTTTAAATGTCTAGCCTCCCGGATGTAGCAAAGAAGACCATATTCCTGCTCAGAGCTGATCATATGCACAAGTTAAAATTCACAAAACGCACACATTTCTTAATGAGTTTTATGCTTTTATAAAGTGGCGATAAAAGGATTGTGTGATAACCAGTGTTATTGTTAGCTAAAATTAAAACTAAAATAATTTTAGGTAATAAAATAAAGCTGGAATAAAATGAAAACATAAATATTTGATGAACTTAAAAACAAAAATGAGAAATGTTGTCTTCACAACTAACTAAAATGAAATAAGTACTAAAATGACTAAAACTGAAAAATAATTTAAAGCTACATAGAAATATAAAAAAAAACAAAAGCACATTAAAAAAAATATAAAGCTCATTTAAAATATTAGTAAATACTACAATTTCAATAAGTGCATTTGGTATAGTATTCAGTATTTAGTTGGAGGATTTGATTATGGCATTCTGCGGTTCTCAGATATTTTTGTATAATGACCACTAAGTCATATTTGACTGTTGTCCTGGCAGCCAATGTCACTGTAATGCTTTCATGTCTCTCATATCACTCTGTGGTGTCTTTCTTTTCACATTATATAATTATTTATACTCAAATCGATATTTCATGTCCATTTACTTGCGTATTTGATATGTAGCCATGTAATAAGTATAATATACCCCTGGTAAGGTTTATTTTGGGATAATTACTATCTGACTGTATATTGTCACTTACTTGGATTAACTGTAGTTGATATTGTAGGTTTATTTTAACGTACATATGTGGGAATTATAATGGCTTAAAACGAGTTCAGAGTAGGGCTGTAACATACAATTATTTTGATAATAGATTAATCAATCTATTTTTCCAGTTAATCTATTGATTATTTTTAACATTGAATCTAGGCCTATTTATTAGTTTCTGATTAGTCAATTAATCCTTAGCAATAACCTTAGTTAACCCTCCAATAATTTTTGACAACATTTGACAACAGCACTTGCTTACAGGTGTGAGTCTTGAAATGTTTTCTTCATTCAGCAGATTGAAGTTGAATACATATTTACAGTATATGAATCACTTGGATATTGTTTGAATACTTGTATGAACAAACAGCTGAAGTCACAACTGCATTCAGGTAACCTTAGTGAAAGTATCAAAGATGGCGATGTCCATAACACCAGGAAGTTTTATCAGAATTGACTGTGCGTTAAATAAATCAGTCCAGCTGAGGCGCGAGTTTATTCATCAATGACTTCAAATTTTCTACCTATTAGATTGTGTTTTATTAAGGTCTACACCTACCCCAACCCTAAACCTACCCCTCGCAATAATGCAAAAACAGTAATTATTGTTGTACAGTGTGACAAAAATGACGCTATATTGATGTGCGCATGCCCAGTAGTTTTAACTGTATCCCTTCTAGCCTTAACCCAGCTCTGGTGGATCTTCAGAATTATATAGTTCAGTGTGGCAGACAACTAGTTGTCCAGTGTGGTTTTGTCATTCAGCGCGAACGGCGGAAAATGTGCTTTTGCTAGTGTTCGGTTATAGAATGCGGTTGTCACACTCGCAAAAAACCTGTATGAACACAACTATATTAAGCATAAATAGCCATTAGCGTCTGATCCAGTGAGTCTCGTTTTGCATGAAATATGTCAGTCTGATTAAGGATGAACGTAAACTGTGTTACGCGTTGACACATTCCTCGCAAATCGACTTATTTTCGTAATCGATGTAATCGATCAGCTCTAGTTCAGAGTGCAAAATATCCATTTCATGAAATACGCCAGAGTGTATGTAAATCTACTTTTCATTGCTCCGTCAAAATGCTTGTTGAAGGAGGCCTATTTTAGTGTTCACTTAACTCTGTGAGACCCTAGTGCTTTCCTTGAGGTTACTCTTAAGGTAAATGGCGTAATGTTGAAAAAGAATGCCTGTTTACTCAACCACATCTCCTCTGTAGATGCTTTTTATAGCAGCGAAAAGAAAACTCAGAGGCAGTACAGAATGGTAAAATCAGTTGTTTGTTTGTATGTCATGTGCTTGTTGGTGTGTGCTTAGGGCTGCACGATTAATCGAAATTCAATCGCAAAGGCGATTGTAACAAATGTTCAAGAGGGTAGAAGGAAGAAGACAGGGTCGGCTTAATGGACATTGGAGATAAGGGGATCTGCCAATATCCCTTCGTTAAATCCAGTGTCGAGTAAAATCGAGCAGCGCCCAGCCGATCAAGCAATTCGTCAACCCGCGGCATTGGATACGCATCGAACTTCGACACAGCATTCACCTTGCGATAATCCACACAGAACCGGACCGAGCCGTCCGTTTTAGGTACTAAAACTATCGGGCTCGCCCAATCACTGTTGGATTCCTCGATTACCCCCATCTCTAGCATCGCCTCTAATTCAGTCTGAACTACTTTTTTTTTGTGTTCAGGCAGCCGAAACGGCCGGCTGCGCACCACCACGCTGGGCTCGGTCTCAATGTGGTGCTGAATGAGGTCCGTGCGGCCAGGCAGGGGCAAGAACACATCTGCAAACTCGGCGTGCACTCTGGCTACATCAGTGAGCTGCGAGGGCGAGAGGTGATCTCCTCCCAGAGCAAGAGATTGACTTTTGGTGTTCACTTCTGGCCCGAGATCTTCCTCTCCGCTCACCGCCATCGCCAGCATCACTGATTCCGCTTCGCTCCATTTTTTAAGGAGGTTGAGATGGTACACCTGATGTGCTCCGCCCCTGTCTGAGCGCACTACCTCATAATTGAGATCCCCAACTCGCCGTGTGACCTCAAAGGGCCCTTGCCACTTGGCGAGTAATTTGGAACTGGAAGTGGGGAGTAATACAAGTACTTTCTCTCCCGGTGTAAATAAATTGAATAGCCACCGACATTAAGGGGTAGTTCACCACGTCCCCGTGCACACACCGAACCTTAACCATGCGGCTCTTACCCAATGCCTCCGGTTGAATCAGGCTTTGATGCATTGCGGTTTGATTGCATCCAGAATCCACCAAAGCCTGATATGTACCCCCC
>NW_015505196.1:3332767-3353619 GCF_001515645.1 Sinocyclocheilus grahami | reverse complement strand
GACACCGATCAATAAAATGACCTGGGTCCCCGCAACGCCAGCAGGGCGGCCCAGGCCTCCCCGCCGCCCTGGCGGCAGGAAGTTGGTCAAGGAATTGGTATGGAGAGAGCGGCGGAACGGGAGCTGCGGCCGGACTGCCGCCAGCGGAACCGGACCCTCTGGGCAGCGCCCTCGGGGCGGCTGAGGGTTCCGTCCCTTGACCACACCTCCAGCGGGGTGGGGCCCGCGGGGGAAGGCTTCCTCGGGACCTGGGGAAAGGGACCGGTTTAGAGGGAGGGGACACAGGGGCAGGGAGAGAGAGAGAGAGACAGATGGCAGGGGTTCGCCGACCCCGGGGCACGCCCTGGACTGGCAGCTGTTGTGCGGCCACCTGCGCTTCCCCGGACAGCAGGGGAATGAGCCGCACTGGCCAGTCCTCCTCCGGCCACCCCCCGGCCTCTGCCGACCTCTCGAACAGGTCCAGGAACACCTCTGGGTCGTCCTGGGGCCCCATCTTGTGGAGAGGCACATGGGGGGGTGGGGCTGGGGCAGATGTCGGTCCCCCAGCTCGAACCTCCCGGTCAATCCAGCTCCGGCACAGCTCGCGGTCTTCCTGCTGGGCTTGGAGGAGGGTATGGAACTGCCGCTTCTGATCGTCCCTCAGGCCCAGCAGCGCCTGATGTTGCTCCTGGTGAAGACCCGCGAGCGATTGGATAACCTCCGCAAATGGCGATCCTGGGGTGGACTGCATGACGGTGACGGCGTTCTTCTTCCTTCCCGGGTTTCGGCACCACTGTAACAAATGTTCAAGAGGGTAGAAGGAAGAAGACAGGGCCGGCTTGCTGGGACGCGAGCTTTATTTAAATTCCTTCCCGCACTGTACACACCACGGCGCTCACTCAGCGCGGTAAGATTCACAGTCAATAACTCATAACAAACAGAATGCAACTGGCTTCCGTGTATCTACACCCGTCTTCCCGGGTCGCTCGCGTACCCAGACTGTCTCTCCCTATCCTGTTCCAGGTGGCCTCTTTTATCCGGTCTCTCCACACCAATTACTGAAACAAGACACAGGTGTTTATCGTTTGCACTTGACCCACTTACGCACCGCTCGTCTCCTGCCTCTCTCTCCCGATGCAGGCCTCGCTGAACCCCGCCCCTCCTGCCACAGCGATAAATCACGATTAGGCAGAAGCTGCGATTGTCAAGCGTATCTTTCAGTGAAGCATGGTTCTGTGATCAGCAGTAAATCTCCATCTGAAGACCAGAGGGCACTCTCGCGCTGAAACTTCAAATACGCCTCGTTGCGTATATATGTTGCGTGCCTTATTCTGTGTAAGAAGCCACATCATCTCACAGAAGGATTTATTTCAAACACTCGACTGACGTTATGAAGTGAGTTTGGAGTAAAAACATGTTTTAAAATGTGTTTTTAAATGTGGTATTTTCACATGCTTTCAGGTGGAGCAGCATTTACTACACAGAGCCGTAGTTCACTGACAAGCTACGCAAACAGCTTTCATAATCCAAAACGATTTCTTCGATTTCATAATCGCTCGATTAAATCGTCTGTGATTATGAACGCGATATTGTGTCGCTTGTTAAGTCAAGTCAAGTCACCTTTATTTATATAGCGCTTTTAACAATACAGATTGTGACAAAGCAACTGAACAGCATTAATTAGGAAAATAGTGTCAATAATGCAAAATGACAATAGTAAACACTCATTTTTCAGTTAAAGACAGTTCATCATTGAATTCAGTGATGTCAACATCCAGCTCAGTTTAAATAATATCTTTGCAATCATGTCAACGATAATGCTGGAAATGAAGTGTCCCCAACTAAGCAAGCCAGAGGCGCCAGCGGCAAGGAACCAAAACTCCATCGTTGACAGAATGGAGAAAAAACCTTGGGAGAAGCCAGGCTCAGTCGGGGGGCCAGTTCTCCTCTGACCAGACGAACCAGCAGAACGGAAAAATCAATATAAGACGTAATAAAACAGACGATGAATAATATTAACAGCAATTATTATATGATGCAATCAAACTTATAGCAAAATGTGGTAGTTCTGTATGTTGTTTCAGGGTTGGCATCATCTGAGGTCCTCTGAGGGGTTGCATCATCTCTTCTCAGGTGTTCTGGATCCAGACTGAAGCTTGTGTAAATCCTAGTTACCACGGGATTCCCGTGGCAAAAGACAGAGAAACAAATACAAACATAATTAGCGTAGCTGCTGTTCCAACCAAGCAAAAATGATTTGTTTAACCCAAACTAATGAATAATAATGTGCATTTGATTAGATATAACTGCAGTAAAAGATTATGACTGCAGTAAAAGATTATGAGATGCATTATTTGAATGCTTGGCCAAAGAGATGTGTCTTTAATCTAGATTTAAACAGAGAGAGTTAGTGAACCAACGGCTCTGTGTATTAAATGCTGCTCCATCTGAAAGCACGTGCTGGAGGTTTACTACTAATCACCGAACCGGCTTTACTGACAAGATGCGAATGACAATCGCATTCGATTAATCGTGCAGCCCTATGTGTGCTGATACACTTATAAGTCAAATTCCCAAGGGAACCACGAAAATGAAAGGGAAAATCAAAAATTTGGGATATCTTCATTCAGCACTACACTGCTGTATCTCTCCACAAATCCTTCCTCAGACTAAATCCACACACTTTTTAGTCTCCATTTCAGTCAAGTCGCCCTTCTTTTTCAACATCAGACAAACATAGCTCAAATAATCACCCCAGTCGGTTGAAATTAAGGTGAACAAAGTTATTTGTTTCAAAACGTCAGCTTTTTCGTCTTGTTAAACAATAATGATCTAACAACGAATAACGTTTTTAGTGCTCAAGCGAGAGGGAAGGAGCCATCTGATTATCAGCAGTTCAGACGAGATGAGGACACTCGAGGGCAGTTCAGTTCACGGTTCTTCTTAGGATTCAGTCTTAAATGGTGCTTTACTTTAGTGGTCTTGTAAGCACAAAAACCCTCCTTTTCACAAATAGGTGTTAGTGAAGGATCATCAGCACTTGCTCTTAAATGTGTAGCTGAACAAAACACAGTCATGGACGTTATTGAAAGATGGATAAATTGAGGAAAATAAATCTTTTTTACATTTTTTGACTGAAATGGTAATGTAATGCTGACATATTAATTAAGAAAAAAGAATAAAATGACAGAAACGTGACTCCACTTTTTTTTTTGTATCCTGTGTGTCCATCTTTTGCCATTGACGATGTATTTACGGGGTGTTTTTTTCATTTCCTTCAGAAGGGCTTGAATTCTAGTATTCGCTTCATCAAGATATTGGCCTTTTATTTCACTGTATGTGGTTTCATGCAAACCACTTGTGAAAACGTGTTGACCTCAAACTTGGTGTATAAGAAACTTTACTCCACATAGACCCCTGATGGATAAGCTTACACAATACACATCCCCAGCAGGTTTGAGTTTGATCGAAACACTCAAGTCAATATAGCTACACAAAGGATGATGAATGTGGAACTCAGGTTAATTTAAACTTGGGCCAAATAATCTCTCTCAGGCTGTGCAGTGCAAGAACATTGATATGAACAATTGATAAGTGGAAAGGAATGTTAAATCTTTGCTTGTGTCTTTATTTACAGGGATGTTTTGTTTTATTTTGTTGAAACTTTGAACATTAAAGGGGAAACGGAATTGAAAAAAGAAGCAACTCACATTGCGAATATGATGGCTCAAACACACATCATCTTTGTGAAGGGTTTCTTTCATTTGTGATCGTTTAATATTTTATGTTATTAAACAATCCAAAACTCTAATGGGCAACGATTTTACTCCGTCAAAATGTTTCAGTGAAGTCTGTGAAGTGTTTAGTTCAGTATACCTTTGGGAAATTGTCAACTTTGTAATTTATTTTACCAGAGCTTTTACAAGTCAACATTTTCCAGAAGCAGATGAGAGATCTGTGACAGTTATGTGACTTTTTTTTGATAAATAATTTAATTAACCACAAATATTTTAAAGGGGCTACAATAAAAGACGGGTAACTCAAGACAGATAAATAGATAGGTAGGCAGGTGGATAGATAGGTTGATGGATAGATAGATAGATACTGTAGATAGATAGACAAACACTGTTCATTACATTAAATATTTTTAAATATATATTACATATGTAACATATTACAATATAATATAGGCTAATATATAAAATCTACTCAATGTACACTTAAAATTAATAATCTTTCAGAAATCTCAAAATTAATTTCCATTTTCATTTGTTTTACTGTTGTGATGCCTAATTTGAATTTATTTATTTTAGTTAGTGTCTAATTTATTTACTCGGACAAATAAACAATAGTATAGAATATCACATGATTTTAATATTGGTGCCTTCCTATTTTCAATAGATGGGGAATTTGTCAAGTTATGTGTAATGTTCAGCTGATGATGGAGACAGACACTCAGGGCATACAGAGACATAAAGGCTACTAAAGAGGAAGTAAGGACACTGACAGTGACTTTTGATTTCAAGTGTGTCCGTCCATTCTGAACAGTATGAGTGTAAGTGTGTGAGAGGTCAGGGTATGGCACGGCTTGACGGTTGCTGTTTTGTGTGTATGTATTAGCAGTTATATAATGGCAGCAGCGAGCTCGCACCCACAGACAGTAAGAAGATTACACGGCATGTGCCCGAAACACAGGTCCACTGCTGCAAAACCCCTACAACAACACACTTCAACTCTTACTCTATGCAGTCTTAACTCTTGTGTACTGATGCGTCAAATCTCTCTCCCTCTCTCTCTCTCTCTCTCGCGGACTGCCACTAACACACGCGCGCGCACACACACACAGTCTGCGTTTATGTAACTCTCAATCCGAGCGATCTGCTTATTAAAGGGGAAACGGAATTGAAAAAAGAAGCAACTCACATTGCGAATATGATGGCTCAAACACACATCATCTTTGTGAAGGGTTTCTTTCATTTGTGATCGTTTAATATTTTATGTTATTAAACAATCCAAAACTCTAATGGGCAACGATTTTACTCCGTCAAAATGTTTCAGTGAAGTCTGTGAAGTGTTTAGTTCAGTATACCTTTGGGAAATTGTCAACTTTGTAATTTATTTTACCAGAGCTTTTACAAGTCAACATTTTCCAGAAGCAGATGAGAGATCTGTGACAGTTATGTGACTTTTTTTTGATAAATAATTTAATTAACCACAAATATTTTAAAGGGGCTACAATAAAAGACGGGTAACTCAAGACAGATAAATAGATAGGTAGGCAGGTGGATAGATAGGTTGATGGATAGATAGATAGATACTGTAGATAGATAGACAAACACTGTTCATTACATTAAATATTTTTAAATATATATTACATATGTAACATATTACAATATAATATAGGCTAATATATAAAATCTACTCAATGTACACTTAAAATTAATAATCTTTCAGAAATCTCAAAATTAATTTCCATTTTTCATTTGTTTTACTGTTGTGATGCCTAATTTGAATTTATTTATTTTAGTTAGTGTCTAATTTATTTACTCGGACAAATAAACAATAGTATAGAATATCACATGATTTTAATATTGGTGCCTTCCTATTTTCAATAGATGGGGAATTTGTCAAGTTATGTGTAATGTTCAGCTGATGATGGAGACAGACACTCAGGGCATACAGAGACATAAAGGCTACTAAAGAGGAAGTAAGGACACTGACAGTGACTTTTGATTTCAAGTGTGTCCGTCCATTCTGAACAGTATGAGTGTAAGTGTGTGAGAGGTCAGGGTATGGCACGGCTTGACGGTTGCTGTTTTGTGTGTATGTATTAGCAGTTATATAATGGCAGCAGCGAGCTCGCACCCACAGACAGTAAGAAGATTACACGGCATGTGCCCGAAACACAGGTCCACTGCTGCAAAACCCCTACAACAACACACTTCAACTCTTACTCTATGCAGTCTTAACTCTTGTGTACTGATGCGTCAAATCTCTCTCCCTCTCTCTCTCTCTCTCTCTCTCGCGGACTGCCACTAACACACGCGCGCACACACACACACAGTCTGCGTTTATGTAACTCTCAATCCGAGCGATCTGCTTCATCTCTCTCATCTCCTCACCTTTGCAGGGCTTTCAACCCACCAAACATTCTCTCTCTCGTCTTGAACTCAAATCTTTTGCTTTTCCACTTCTCTTTTTTTCCCCCCCGCTTGCACCCTCTGTCTTGTTTGTTCTGTACGTTTGCAGTATTATTGAACGTAGCCTTGCAAACCTTTTTTTTTTGAGTGCTACTACATGCTGATTTTCAGGGCAACTGTGTGACGTAAACACATAACAGTACACTGCAAATAGTACACCAAACATGCTGGATGACATACTTTTCTGGTTTTCTGCAAGCAGCGAGCTCGCACCCACAGACAGTAAGAAGATTACACGGCATGTGCCCGAAACACAGGTCCACTGCTGCAAAACCCCTACAACAACACACTTCAACTCTTACTCTATGCAGTCTTAACTCTTGTGTACTGATGCGTCAAATCTCTCTCCCTCTCTCTCTCTCTCTCTCTCTCGCGGACTGCCACTAACACACGCGCGCACACACACACACAGTCTGCGTTTATGTAACTCTCAATCCGAGCGATCTGCTTCATCTCTCTCATCTCCTCACCTTTGCAGGGCTTTCAACCCACCAAACATTCTCTCTCTCGTCTTGAACTCAAATCTTTTGCTTTTCCACTTCTCTTTTTTTCCCCCCCGCTTGCACCCTCTGTCTTGTTTGTTCTGTACGTTTGCAGTATTATTGAACGTAGCCTTGCAAACCTTTTTTTTTGAGTGCTACTACATGCTGATTTTCAGGGCAACTGTGTGACGTAAACACATAACAGTACACTGCAAATAGTACACCAAACATGCTGGATGACATACTTTTCTGGTTTTCTGCATTTTATATCTGGTGCTTTTCAGGTTAATAGGCTATTTCTTTCTGCTACAAAAGAGGAATGCGAAGCAGAGTGTGCCACAACAGTTTCTAAATATATGACGTTAAAAGTGGAGCAATAATCAATTTTGTGTGAATTAATTTAGATAGATGCTAATACATATGAACACAAAGTATGTGACAAAAGTATGTACTTTACCATCCTTAGTGAAGCATGTATTTATATAAGTAGAGCGTACTATCAGAGTCATTATAATTAACTGAAATAATTAAAAAAACATTAAATAAAACATAAAAATTATTTTATTTTTTTACCTGGTTTTATTGTTTAAATGTTTAGTAATGTACTCAAATAAAAATGAATAAAATATATAGACATATTCAAAAAACTAATCAATTAATAAAACAATTAAAACTAATAAATATAACACGCAACAAAAATTACTAAAAATTCAACTGAAATTAAAATGTAATTGTAAATATTAATAAAAAATATCTTAATTATACTAAAATAACAATGTGTATTATATAGGTGAATTGGGACACCCAGAGCCTATATTTGCATTGAAATACTAGTGTACTGTGAATATATTGTATAATGTCTTCTATTTCCTTTTTTGCCTACTATTTTTCTTTCTAAAAAATATTGTAAAACAGATAAATGTTTCAAACAGTATTATGCTACGTTGTCACATAACGTTGTATGTTAAATTTAGTGAATGGTGTTGTCCTGTCTTAGAAATAAATGAAACTTTCTTTAAACAATGGCTGCATTTTTGCAGGTATGATCAAATAATTCAAAATTTTAATAAAACAATTGCAGGTGATATTAACTCTGGTTTATTCCTCACACTGGAAATGGAAGGTCAAGTTAATAACATGCTGAACTGATTCAGGTTTGTCTTAATTAAAAAAATAAATAGAAGAGGTCCATGTTGAACAGTGCAATAGATCAGTGAGTCTGGGGCAGAAGATTTGTGTTAGTGGCCCCTAATGGCCTGGAGGAATGCTGCTAAGTTGTAATGCAGTTAGTTCTGTGAGGGCATCAGTCTCCCTTCTGCGGTTGTGTGGGAGGGACATCCTTTCTACCTTTTTGTGTGTTATTGATTGCTTTGGTGTTAATGCTTGTAAGTATGTGTGTATTTTCAGTACTTTTGTGTTTCTTTATCTTTTATGTTAGTTTGTAGAAAAAGACACACTTTGATTTTGTGTCTATACCAAAGCAAAATCTTTAATATTACAGCGAGTAAATAAAGAATGTAATATATAATTAGATTCATCACAATAATCATGATTCTTTTCTCCTTTTTTCCCTCATGTTATTCCTGGCGCTCCCCTGCTCTGCTTCTTTACGGGTACAGGTAAGAGTTATTTTGGTTTTACATGTTTATTTGAAACATCTTTTAATTCCATGTTATTTTACTGAGTATTGATTTCCAGCATTGTGAGACTGTGAGGAAATGCTGCTGTTTGTTACGACTTGAGCCTTTAATCAGTTTGCAATGTGAACTAAATGTGTTTATTCCGGGCAGTTGTCAGAGTACTGAAATTATATTAAAGCTTTTAAAACCTAAACTACTGTTCAAAAGTTTGGGGTCATCAAGACGTTCTTTTAAGAAATTATAACTTTTCTTCAGCAAGCACAGATCAAAAGTGACAGTAAAGACATTTATCATGTTACAAATAATTCCTATTTCAAATAAAGGCTGTTGTTTATAACTTTATTCATTAATATCCTGGGGGGAAAAGATTGCTGTCCACTATCACTAAAGTGAAACTTTTATAAATTTATAATAACCAAATTAGAATGATTTCTGAAGGATTTAGTGACACTGAAGGAATAAATTAAAATGGAATCAAATCGAAAATGGTTATTTTAAATTGCAATACTATTGTGTAACTTCAAGTGATTAATCAAGTATAATATTAGCAACCTGAGAAGGTTGGAGGGAAGTTCTTTATGTTCTTCCTGTGCAAGTTTGTTTTGCATTATGCCCAAATCTAGCAAAGTGGAAGTTTTATTGTGCCTTACAGATGCTTTTGAGTTTTGTTTTTTTTCCAGAACTTCCCCACATGTGACCCTGGACCACAAAACCAGTCATAAGTAGCAAGGGTATATTTGTAGCAATAGCAAACAATACATTGTATGGGTCAAAATTATCTATTTTTCTTTCATTGGGATATTAAATAAAGATCATGTTCCATGTAAATATATCAAAAGTAAATTTTTGATTAGTAATATGCATTGCTAAGAACTTCATTTGGAAAGCTTAAAGTTTTTCTCAATATTTAGATTTTTTTTGCACCCTCAGATTCCAGATTTTCAAATAGTTGTATCTCAGCCAAATGTTGTCCTATCCTAACACACCATACATCAATGGAAAGCTTAGTTATTCAGCTTGCAGATTAAAAAAAATTACCCTTATGACTGGTTTTGTGGTCCAGGGTAATATATATATTTTCAGGACATTTTTTTTGAAGTGTTAAAGTAAATTTCATGGAGAATAGTTTGAAGAAAATATGTTATTAGATTAAAATATAAGCTTTGTGTGTTGTTTTTGTGTGAAGAACATTGTTAGATGTATATTTTTGTCACTAGTTGTTACTATTGCAATTGTTTCACTTTTTTGTTTTTAGAAATGGACTGTAACTTGTAAGTATATATTTCACGAAATAAGGGGCACAAGTGTATTTTTAACAGTAGAGGTATCATTTCATGTGGCTGGTATCCAAAATTATTTTCATTACAGTTTTATCTTTGGCCTGTTTACTCCTGGTTTTAAGTGTGTTTCAAGTGTATTTTGAAACTAAATTGTTACAATATGGCCTTTTTGCTTTATTTTGGTTCATAAACCAGGTGTAAACAGGTTCTCAGTTTGTGTAGGTGTCAGATGTATAATACAATCTGAGAGTTGTTTTATGCATGTAGAGCTTGGCATGATGATGACCATGATGATGATGATGATAACCGTAATCATTTTATTATGATCACAAACACTGATATCATCTCTCATCTTTACTATGTTCTATGTGACTTTTTTCTAGGTGTGTTAGAGGTGTGACTTTTTCTGTTGAGTGAGGTTAAGGGTTGTCATGAAACGTGATCTCGTGTTTCCTGGGATCTTTCATCTACAAATAATATAGACCAGAATCACTTTAATTAATTTGAAGATAGATAGTACAGAAGTGTCACTTCATTGGCTTAGCTACTCTACATACAGTATGATACACTAGGGCTGCACGATTATGACAAAAATCATAATTGTCGATTATTCCCTTGAAATTGTAATTGCGATTATTAATTACGATTATCACAATTTACATTGAATGATGTTTATACCATTGTTTGATGCAACTGCATGCCATATTTTTATATGAAAATAAACAAGCTGAAAACACTCTAACTGAAAAACCTTTAGTGCTTTTCTATATTATTAAGCCTCAAATGTCAAATATACATCGGATTGGTTTTTTCTTTAAATTATAAAAAAAGTAAAAATATGAATGGTATTATAATGTTATACTAAAACTAAAACAATGGGGAAACCCTTAAGATAACATGTAGAAAGAAAAAATATATATCTTAAGCGTGCAGAATAACACAAGTGGACTTTGAACGATTAATTGTCGCTTTGAACGATTACGTTATTGTGGCATCCATAATTGTAATTGCGATTAGAAATTCGATTAATTGTGCAGCCCTGTGATACACCAGTAACATGATGGTTATCAAGTGGTGTTCTCGGGTCTATTGCAGTCAATAAATCATTTTGGGATGGAAAATTATCTGAATTCAGGAATATTGGCAAACTGATTTTGGCAAAACAAGAAGTGCTATGCTGATCAGTGCATCAGATGAAATGTTTCCATCTGTATTGACCCCAGCAGTGCAGTTTAGGGGTCTACCGATTATCGGCCTGGCCCATATTAAGCATTTTTATGATTATCATTATCGGTCATTTTCAGAACCGATTCGCCGATAAAATAACTTAATTTTGAAACGCGCTGTTTGGCTCTGATGCAGCCTGTCAGAACTCACCACTCTGTGGCCTAAAGCAGTCTCCGCCCACCGCCCATCTGATTTGTTGGGAGTCACAAGTCCGACCAATCAATGCGGAATTCACTCTCACTCCCAAAGCGCTTGCTAACTGGAGCTGCTTCAGTGATCACGCATCAGTTGTCTCTCGAAGGTAAGGCAGCAGCAGACGTTGCTTAATTTGCAATAAATCACAATCCACTAATGTTACACTGAAGTTGCAAAACACCTCAATATTATCTATGATTTCCGCAATGTAGAAAATGTGGACGGAATCGTGGAATCCAGTCATATAAATGGAATTTACTGTATGACGCGGAATGTCACGGAATTTGTCAAAGTTTGGATGAATTAATCAAAAGTAGGTCAGTACACTTAAATAGAGTCGCGATATAAACTAGTATCTGTAAATATTAAGCCGCAAAAATACTATTTAAATATGAATCCTGCATGTTCTGCGTGTCTTTATTTTCTACACATACAAAGTGTGTGACGCTCGCGGTGATTTCAGCTTCTGTCGTATCACTACATGAGGACATAAATGCATGAACAATATCTCCAGAACTGCTCCGACTCCCTCTGAGTCACTTCATGATCATTTGACAGTTTAATTTGTGTAAAACTAGAGCAGTGTTTCCCAGACTTGTGGCATATATATGCAAATTCATTCTCTGCCAGCAGGAGGCACTGTTGGAGTGGTAGAGATCAAGGTTTCCCCGGTAACGCTGTACACAAAGCAGCGCTCCACTCACAAACGCTGCTTTATCAGATATTACATGCTAGATTAAATGAAAATGACATCCACATTTTCTGAAGACAGTCGGGTTCCTTCAGAAATACAGTGATTATAAAAACACCCGCACCGGGTTTCAGTTTTTAAACGTGCAGTGCTCATGTTTATTCAACGAAGTTGATAACAAAGCCTTTTGGAAAATCTATTTGTGGCGGTCAGTTTTGATATTGTGGCTGGTGCCCCAAATAAATCAATGTATGGGAAACACTTATATAGGCTACAGAAACTTAAAAGTTCCTCATGGCAACCCATCAAAATATATGTTTGGGTTAGCTTAAATAAATGATCAGAAATATATTTGTGGTGCAGTATGATATGCATAATACTACTACAACAATTATTACAACTTTTGTTTAAAAGAATAATCACACAATACACTATTTCTTCCATGTTTTAATTTTAATAGTAGACCCTTTGCCAAAAAATAAAGAGTTTAACTCTCATTTGATTAAAATATAAATTAAACTGATTTATGCCTTCATTTGCACTGTACTGTAAATTAAAACTAAGTGAAATTTCTAGTGTCACATAGGCCAAGACCGTTCAATAGGCTATTGAACTAAGTGTGCCTGTATAAGGCTATTAGCGTTATTATTTCGTGAAAATAGTAGCAGTTTTCTTAACAACTTCTACAATATACAGTGGGGCAAAAAAGTATTTAGTCAGCCACCAATTGTGCTGCTCTAGAGGAGATCTGCATGGAGGAATGGGCCAAAATACCAGCAACAGTGTGTGAAAACCTTGTGAAGACTTACAGAAAACATTTGACCTCTGTCATTGCCAACAAAGGGTATATAACAAAGTATTGAGATGAAATTTTGTTATTGACCAAATACTTATTTTCCACCATAATTTGCAAATAAATTATTTAAAAATCCTACAATGTGATTTTCTGGAATTTTTTACAGGCCTCTCTCATCTTTTTAAGTGGGAGAACTTGCACAATTGGTGGCTGACTAAATACTTTTTTTCCCCACTGTAGCTATGAAGACAATTTAATTATTTACACTTATTATATATATTTTTTTAATTTGATCCATTGATGTGCATTAGATGATGAATAGTCACCTCTACTATTGTAGGTTATGTTTTAGTCATCAGAAAATAATTAATGAGGAATTATGAGAGGTTATGCTATTACACATACATTTCTAACATGTAAATTATTGAAGCCAAATACTTAATTTCCCCAAGCTGTTTAGCTGTAGTACAGTATTCATAGGCTTAATCGTGAAGCATACAGTGGCCCCACTTTTAACTCTCTCTTTATATTACCCTTATTGTAGATGGATGCACAGAGGAAGACAAGAGTAAAAAGTGCAGTGTGGGATTACTACACTCAACCAACACCAGGAAAGGCAGATTTTGTCAGAGCCCTTGTTGTTCTTAATTTTGACATTAATTAAAATGTTTACACCAGACGTATATATCGGTTCAAAATATCGGTTATTGGTCTACTTGATCTGTAATAATCGGTATCGCCATCGGCCCTGAAAAACACATATCGGTTGACCCCTAGTGCAGTTAATACATGGTTATACCGCATCTTTGTGAAATCAAGAAATGTCACATGGAAAGTATTTAAGCCCTGCCAGCAGTCTGTTACCACAGAAATTCATTTTGTGTCTTGTTTTGTAAAAGTAAAACACCAAATAATTCCAACAGACTGGTAGAAATGCACCTACAATGGAGGTTTATGGGGCAACATACCCAAATTGCCTCCTAGACTGTTGTTTTAAGTGGATTTCTGTCGATCCGTTTGTCAATTTCATTGTAAAAACGAACAAATATGCAAAATGTGAAATTTTCTGTGGTGATGGACATAATTCCTCACATGTTTTGCCAGCTATATTTAAAGGGATTGTTCACCCAAAAATTCTGTCATTAATTACTCACCCTCATGTCGTTCCAAACCCGCAAGACACTTAAGTACTCTCGTAAACACATCAAAGCTGGCACAGAAGAGAATAAATTATTGAATAAAGTCGTTTATTTTTGTTTTATTTGCACCAAAACTGTATTCTTGTAGCTTCATAATATTACGGTTGAACCACTGATGTCTCATGGACTATTTTAATGATGCCTTAACTACCTTTCTGGGCCTTGAACGTGTCAGTTGCGTTGCTGTCTATGGAGGTTTGTGTTCCGAAGATGAGCGAAGGTCTTACAGGTTTAGAATGACATGAGGGTGAGTAATTATGGAAGAATTTTCATTTTTGGGTGAACTATCCCTTTAACCCGGAACCCATTATGTGACATTTTGCTGGTTTATCTTCATTTGCACTAAATCTTTCCTGTTGATAGTTACAATATGTCTAGCTGTAAAATTCATTTCCTGGAAAGCAGTGATCTACCTGTCTGAGCATTTTAGTTATTTTAAGTTCCCTGTTTGACCTGCTCAGTAGCATTAATCATGAAGTGCAGGGTGTAATGAAGCATTATAAGTCTTGAGGTGTTCCCTCAGATTTGACCTGATTGGGTGAAATGATTGGCTGTTGCTATCATGTAAACTGTTTGGCATCTCTCCTCAACACGTTTGCTTCTTGAAGAACCTCTGGAAGTTTTTGAGATGTATCAGAAGTGTCTTAGAAGTTGTTTTGTTGTTCGCATTGATCTGACAGTCATTTGTATGTTAGAAATTTGAGTCTGAAAATATCAAAATAGGTTTTGAAATGGGACAAAATGTCAGTGTAGAGACTGTTCTGTGGAGTTATTTTCCTTTTGTTTAACTTTTTAGCTTTTGTGCTATCTTTTCTGTAAACTTCTTGACACATGGTCCTCTCTTTTTAGCTGTTTCTGTGTTGCCTCACTCACTCACTCACACACACACACACACACACACACACACACACACACACACACACACACACACACACATGCAGCCACAGGAATGTGTGTGGAGGAAGAACTGGCAGGAGAACTGCCCTGAACTTGTTTCATCCAGTACTCTCTCAGTCTCTCTCGCCCTCTCCTGTGTTCTCTCTCTCACCCTTAATATTTTTCTAAAAATTTCTCTTTGTTTATTTTTTTCCAATTCTCTCATATGGAACAGACACTAGGAGGAGATGATCCAGTTGTAAAAAATTAAAAATGGTTGGAGAAATTGCAATGCTCAATATGCCTCTTGGCCTTTCAAGTACAAGAGCCAATTGCCTTCTTTATGAGAAGTTTTGTTGTGTTTTGTTCTGTTAGTTTTTTTTGTGTCAAATTTAAAGATACACAATCAAGTTTTCTGCCTTTTCGTTGCATACTTTACACTAAACTAATTCTAGACTAGACAAAGTTGTTTTCCTCTCTGACTGTAGGGAAGATCACTAAATCTCAATAAACATCATGGAGGAAGGGCTTTCGGACGTTCCGTGCACTGTTTTGCACAGAACAGGAAAAAGAGGCAAAAATATGGATGGCACAGCGGTTGGGGAACGTGGGCAGCAGTTTCCCACTGCCTCACCCTCAATTTATGCCATTTCTTTGGCTTTTGCTCTTTGCTGCTCTCTCTTTTTAGATGTGCTTTTGAGCTAAAGTAGCTAAATTTTGATACTATTGTTGTCTGATTTTATTTCTGGTTGTTATACACTATTGAACCAGATCTTCACAATCAGTGATTTTAGCCTTTTTCTATTCAAGCGGACAGGAGCTGTACCTAACCTGCTCTCTACCTACATGAAAACAGCTTCCTGGGGGCGTTACCAAGATAGCTACCAAGTGAACTGATTTGTCTTAGAGGCTTTATCGTATAGCCTCTACTGTCCACCCCCAATGTCTTTCGAAGACAAAGGACATGTGAATGACAGGGAGTAAGAGGAAGCCGGCAGACCCCCAGGGAGCAACTACGTGGTTGGGGGCGGTGGATTATGAGGTGTTTGCCGTGCTTTGTGTGTGTGTAACCCCAGCCATCCTCAGCCCCAGTGTTTTGCTTTAGAAGTGTGGCTGGGAAAGAGTGTGCACTTTTGTGTGAATGTCCGCGTCCCTCCCTGTCACGATAAGTAGCTCTCCTCCTTTCTAATGACACACCGCTCATTGACACAGCTTCTGTAATCAAAAGCGCTGCCGCCTTCTCTCTTCAAACCGACCTTCTCATTGGCTGAGACTCTTGTCTGTCCTAATTGGCAGCTGGCAGTATTTTTGCATCGACAATGCCCTGTGTGTAGTGACGTGGTTACCGAATGCCCTCAGGCAGCTTCTCAAATGCCAAGCGGAGCAAACAGAAATGAGAGAGAGATCTTTTTCCTGGCACCAAGGATGGTTTGCTAAACGTGTGTGCTTGTTTAAACATCGAACCTCGTTTTTTTCTTCTATAAAGATTGTTTTAAAATCACACACATCTTATAGCATTTCTGGAAGTGTGCATGCGGTGTGTATTTGTATATTCAGGAGCGATGCCAAAAACTCTGTGTACTGTCACTTTAAGAGAGTCTGTGGAGACCAGGAAGTCAAAGAGGCACATCAGCATCTGATTGGCTGCAGGAAGCAGCCAGGGAAAGTGCAGTTGTGCTCTGTGTGTGTCTCCGTGTTTGTGAAGGGCTGGAACATCTCTGCTGATGGGTTGCGCGTTAAGAGCCCAAAGCCAGATGGGCTGTAGTCCGTCATCTCGCCACATCGGAACAATCGACTCACACACACACACACACACACACACAGACACCTCTGCAGTAAACATACAGGTGAAACGCTTCTCAACCAGAGCCGTTGTGCAAATGGCGTCGTCGACGCTCTCCTAATCATTAATGCCTCAAATTGACCGCTTGTCACAGTAGATCCAAACACAGATGTGTGTGTGTGTCCCTACCCCCCAATCAAGACCTACCAGCCCCTACACACACACACACACACACACACACACACACACACAGACACCTCTGCAGTAAACATACAGGTGAAACGCTTCTCAACCAGAGCCGTTGTGCAAATGGCGTCGTCGACGCTCTCCTAATCATTAATGCCTCAAATTGACCGCTTGTCACAGTAGATCCAAACACAGATGTGTGTGTGTGTCCCTACCCCCCAATCAAGACCTACCAGCCCCCATCATGATTACACACTTCAGAGTGAGAAAGAGAGCACATGAAAAGGATGGATGGGAGTGTGTTGGAGGAGAGAGATTGTGGCGCAGGATATGAGATGGAAGAGAGAGTGTGACATAGAAAAGAGATAAAGAGCAGGAAGAGAGGTGAAGAGGACCATCTCTGCGTTCGCCTGCTGGTTTGGAGAACATGAACATCCAGTTCTCTGACTAATTATTATGTGATGTTCTTTATGAACACATTTGACATGATTTTGTATTTAAGGTTTAATTTAACCCATAAAAAAATGAAAATGAATATTATTCTTTATTATATTTAAAATATTAAATTAATTTATCATAATTACATTATTATAGAAAAAATTATTTTGCATTGATATTTGTTCCTATTACTATAATGAGAGGAAAATATGTTTTATGTAGATATTATATAATTATATTAACATTGTAGCATGTATGATGTTGCACAGCTTTTAAATAATTTGAACAAAAATGTATAAATATGGTTATATAATAGCACTATACAATATTATAAATAAGTGTATATTTTATTTCCTATACTTGAATTATTACAGTAGTTATTTTTTTATAATAATTTTTAATACAAAAATTGTATTACTGTGATGAGAATCCCCATTAAGTGTAATAGGAATTAAACATAAATGTTTGGGAAAAAATCTACTTAATTATGACCGTAATGTCATGTAAAAAAGCTTCAGTTTTTTTGTAACTTCTGATTTTGGGATGAATGTGATCTGAACGTGTTATTGTGAGAGTCATCGTTGCATATTTTCAATGCTTTTGCCGCTGTCGACTCTCTCTTGTGTCTGTGTGAACACACACACAGCCTTTCTGATGTGTCACAGTCGTGGTTAATATTGTAAGACCTCACGCTGCAATCAGATCCGTCTGACATGCTTTCCCCTCCTTTCCTCTGTTACGACCCCCCATAAACACACACACACACCACACGCTTCTGCTAGATCATTTATTGTTCAAACCCACAGTATTAATCACTGTTGCCAGTCTGCTAATTACATCAAACAATCAGCAAACGAACGAATGATCATTCATGCTAATCAATGGGAAGTAGAGAGGGTGACCTTTCGTCATACATAATTGATACTAACGTTTCCGGCGACTCCTCGCCTTAAAAATCCCTTTCATTCTCTTCCGCTCTTGAGGCGACCTCTTTGTTTCTACTAAGGGACTGTTACGATGAGCGATAATAACTACCCCTTTAAGGGTCCTGACTGTAATGCCCACCCCCTTAAAGAGGACCGGCCCTCTGATGTAGCCGCGTGCCAATTACGCCATGTCAATCAAATCAGTCACCATGGTTACGGCTACAATGCCGGTTGTGAGAAGGCGAGAGTGTGTTTTACACGGGGGGAGAGAGAGAGAGCTCATGAATAAGTGATGGAGGAGGGTGCATGGGAGGATGAGAGATCGCATGCAACAGAGAAGGGAAAGACAGATGGGTTGGTGAGGTGAGAGTGAAACGGAGAGGGATGGGTTAGGAGCAGAGAGTTTGGAGAGGAAGATGATTGGCTCACAGGAAATGGGTGGTATTCAGAGTGTGTGTGTGTGTGTGTGTGTGTGTGTGTGTGTGTGTGTGGAGAGAAAGAGTGAACTCAGGCTTGAGTGCACAAGTGAGTAAACAGCCCTTACAGCTCTGGAACAAAGCCCACACACACACACACACACACACACACGCTTCTCTCTGTGTGGCCAGGCTCTGTGACGTGTGGCGGGCTTGATGCCCAGAGGCGCTTTGAGGGAGAGAGGAAAAAGCGAGGGAACAGACACACAAAGCTGAAGGAAACACGGAAGAGGACAGGCTTCAGGCAACAGCTTCACTCCTTTTGTTGCCTTCACGCTCTTTTCCTTTTCAGACTGGCTCTGTCTAAAAGCTTTTTTCATAAGTGAAATATTATGTGCTGGAAGCCGTTTCAGTTGGTCACTGGACTGAGACTGGTAGTTTTTTATCATGCGTAATTTGAATGTTAGAGGGTCAAAACTGTCCTCAGATCAGTGTAAGATATGATTTTGCATTCTTTGCTGTTTATAATACAGTGGGATGGTTATACAAACAAAAATTGTATTATTTACTTACAATCATGTTGTTTCAAACCCGTATAAAAGGTAAACATGAAATTTGGAGAATGTGCTGATTGCTCTTTTCCGTCCTATTACAATGAATCTGGAGCTTTGAAGCTTCAGAAAAGATGCAAATGCTTAAAGGGATAGTTCACCCAAAAATGAAAATTCTGTCATTAATTACTCACCCCAATGTCGTTCCAAACCTGTAAGACCTTCGTTCATCTTCGGGACACAAATTGAGATATTTTTTTGTGAAA
This sequence comes from Sinocyclocheilus grahami, assembly GCF_001515645.1. Taxonomy (NCBI): domain Eukaryota; kingdom Metazoa; phylum Chordata; class Actinopteri; order Cypriniformes; family Cyprinidae; genus Sinocyclocheilus; species Sinocyclocheilus grahami. The sequence goes on along the minus strand of NW_015505196.1, from coordinate 3,334,488 downwards.
TCGGAGAGCTCTCTGACCCTGCACAGACAGCAACGCAACTGAAATGTTCCCAGACCCAGAAACGTAACAAGGACAGCGGTAAAACAGTCCATGTGACATCAGAACGTAATCAATGTGATCAGCGTCACAAAATTGAAGTTGAGCCACTGATGTCACATGGACCGTTTTATCGATGTCCTTACTATGTTTTTGGGTCTGGGAACATTTCAGTTGCGTTGCTGTCTATGCAGGGTCAGAAAGCTCTCAGATTTCATCAAAAATATATTGATTTGTGTTCCGAAGATGAAAGAAGGTCTTACGGGTTTGGAACATGACAGTGAGTAATTAATGACAGAATTTTAATTTTGGGGTAAACTATCCCTTAAATATAATGGTGGTCTATCAGTCCTGTGCACTATATTACAAGATGCATGATGGACTTGTGCGATGAGCAGACCAAATATTTCCGTCCAGTGAGCTGTTAAAGGGACAGTTCACCCAAAAATTAAAATAGCCATCATTTATTCATCCTCATTGTCACTGCAAAACTATACATATTTTTTCTGTGGAACATAAAATGTAACCCCCCCCCCCATTGACAAAGGCACAGCTCGTACCTCAGATATTCTGCAAAAAAACATCTGTTTGGTTTTGATTATCATGTCTGAAATCATGCGTTTTAAATCATATTAGTTTAAACTTCTGATATACGATTTTGTGAGCTCACCCATCTGAAGCATGCACACAGAAAGGGGCGGTCACACGGCAGTGAGTACTAAACTAGTTCTCTTTCATGTCTTATTGCGCTTAAACTGTCAAATACACACAAGTTTATGTTAAAAACACATGCAAGTTACAAAAACACAGTTAAGTCTGTGAAGGTAAACAGCTGGGAAAGAAATCACAAAAACAAAATGGTGGAGCTGTGGGTGCACTGTAAAATCTAATTAGCTGGGCTTACTTAAAAAAAATAAAAATAAATAAAAGCATGCAAATCGATTGCCTTAAAAAAACGAAGTAAAGTGAAATAGGAATAGTATGTTGTACTGACAAATGCTTAGTTAGTATAGTTTACTTACACAAGAGTTCTAGTAACTAAAAAAGAACTGTAGGGGGTAATTGGTCCTTTAATTTAGGTTTACTCATGACTTAGTATAGCTACTCACTGACTCCCAGAGTGCATTGCGGCATGAATAAATTATGCAGTTGCTTTGTTTTACAATTGTTGATTTTATTTGCCAATTTTATTTGCTGTCTTGTATCAGTAGTAGCACATCAAAAAGAGCAAATAAAATGGTTATTGTTACAATTAATAACCATTACCACCATTACCATTGTTGTGATTCCCGTGCTGAATGTTTAAGTCTGTGTGTGACTTTAGCATATTGCCACACACTATTTAAGGATTATATAAACCTTTTTAAGAGCTTCTCCAGGTAATTATGAAAAATGTAATTTGCAAAAGTTCATTAATAAACACAAGCACAAAAAAAATCACTTATGATTTAATTAGAAGATAGATCACCTTCTAAAAGTAACCTATTTATTTCTTCTCTTCCCTTGAAATCAAATAACTCTGATTTCATGTTGCATTGCTGCATTAAAAGGAAGAAAATTATAGTAACATAAACAAAGTTCCAAGTGCCCAACCAAAGGGAATGCTAATCACTATAATGAAAAAAACACACACACACATTTTAGGAAAATCAACATCAATTTATGAAGTTAGCTTATGTGATGTT
>NW_015505196.1:3325410-3331489 GCF_001515645.1 Sinocyclocheilus grahami | reverse complement strand
ATACACTAATGCTTTAATTAGAAGATAGGTCATCTTCTAAAAGCAACTATTTATTACTTTTCCTCCCTTGAAATCAAACAACTCTGACTTCATGATGCATTACGGCATTAAAAGGAAGAAAATTATAGTAACATAAACAAAGTTCCAAGTGCCCAACCAAAGGGAATGCTAATCACTATAATGAAAAAAACACACACACACATTTTAGGAAAATCAACATCAATTTATGAAGTTAGCTTATGTGATGTTGTCTCAAATATTTCAGTTGTATTGAAAAGTCAACATTCAAGATGACTGAGAAACGAGTGAATGCAACTAGTGAAAGATAACTGCAGACATGGAGGAAATGGGTGAAAAGTCTATTAAGACTCCTTTTTTTTTCTTCTTCTGTTGTTATGTTGCTCATTAGCAACATATTAGTGCACTGCTGCCTCTCACTGGTTTATTAATGTCATTGGTTCCTTTGTGGCTACTTGAATATTTTAAGTAAGTGTCACTCAAAACAGTAAGTAAATTGTTTTATTTGCCTTAAAAGTAGCTGTAACTTAATAAAACCTAGTAAGTATAACAACTAAGTCAAGATAACTTATTACATCTAAGTAAGGTAAACTATTGGATTTTACAGTGTGGAAATGTGCAGATTAAGGGGCGGTAATATTATAATAAGATCCCCTTCCTACTTCACTAAGGAAGTAATTTTTTTTTCACACGCTTTAAGAGAAAGGCTTACCAAAACAAAGTTACTGGGTTGTCCTTTTTCACTTTTTCTGGGTTGCTAGATGTACCGGGGACCCAATTTATAGCACTTAAACAAGGAAAAAGTCAGATTTTCAGGATATGTCATTAGTCTTTTTTTTGTTTGTTTAACAAATATTGATTCATAAATGTTTTCTGTTGATATGTGAACAAAACTTAAGTAAACATTATTTTTAGCAAACGTCCCATGCAATAATTGCAATAAGCTTTGTGCTTTGTTACTTTTAATACAAAAAACTTTCAGTTTTCAAATTTATCACAAAATGAAAGGGATAGTTCACCCAAAAATGAAAATTCTGTCATTAATTACTCACCCTCATGTCATTCCAAACCCGTAAGAATGACATTTGAATGACCTTTGAATCTGAGAGCTCTCTGACCCTCCTTAGATAGCAATGATATTACCACGATCAACGCACAGAAACATAGCAAGGACATTGGTAAAATAGTCCATGTGACATCAGGGGTTCAACTAATTTTACAAAGCTACAAGAATACTTTTTGTGCTCAAAGAAAACAATAATAACATAATTTATTCAGCAATTCTTCCCCCCGAGTTACCGTCTTCCGCCATTTTGGAGAGTACCCCAGAACGTTGCGCATGCGCGTGCTTTCACTGAACGTAATCAGCATTGCTTATGTTCAGTAGACAGCGCACGCATGAGAGTGAGTAATTAATGACAGAATTTTCATTTTTGGGTGAACTAACCCTTTAAGCGGTAAATGTTGTTTTGCTGCAGTAAATGTAAAGAGTATTGTAGCCGCCTTATTTCCAGTGGCATCTCAGAGCACAAGTGAACCTCTTTACTGCTTGTTGTAGCAAGAAATAAAAATGATCGAACATCAGAAGGTATATGTAAAAAGAAACCGTACAACTTACTGTAATGTATCAGATCTCATGTGATCACTCCATCTGTGTTTGTAAAAGCAGAAAGACATCAGTTAAACAGCCAGTAAAGTGTAAGCCTGTCATGTAACATTGTTTACCTCAGGAAAGCCAAAAAGGAAAATAATTGAAGGAAATAAAAATTGTTAATATTATAGTAATATACTAACTGATGGTTCCCTATATAATTTAAAGCATTAGGTGAGAGAATTTTCCCCCCTTTTTTTGATGTAAAAGTTACATGTACTGTACTGAGATATAACCAAATGAATCTGTATTGAGTCAAAAGCGTATGTATCAGAATCGAATCAATTCATAAAATCTCTCAATACCCATCCCTTGTGAATACCAATGTCTTCCAAATCACTTTTATTGTTATATTGGAGCTTGACAGCCTGAGTCCTCATTCAATTTTTTACTATATTGAAAATAGCGGTCAAGATATTCCCTTAAAAATTGAAGAAAGAACATTATACAGGTTTGGAACAACATGACCACGAGTAAATGACGACAACATTGTCATTTTTAGGTTGAAGTGTTCCTTTAAAGCAACAACAACACTTCTCTCTACAGCATCGCTGAGTGCTGAAACAGACACGACACCCATTCCTTTTCCTGTCTCGGGGGCAATCTGGACATGCTGTTTCCTGTCCAAGCCAGTCTCGCTCCTGATACACTCTGAGCGGGTGGGTGCGTGTGTGTGGCTGGGTGTGTTTTAAGCGACATGATGATGGTGACCAGGGCATCCTTCAGGGATTCAAGACAACACTTTAATGGGTGGGCCGACTTTCCTCTGGGGCCAATGAGAGGCTAAAGTGTAAAAGATCTTTGTGGGACCAAAACTATTTTTCCAGATTTTTTTTCTCTAACGACAGCCTTGGTTGTAGTGAATCTTCAACCAAAGAATAATGGTTTACCATTTATTCAAAAGAAAAATAAAATTAATAAAAAATTACAGCTTGGTCAAATGAGTGAACAAGTCACATTTTATTATTACATTAAAATAACAGTAAATCAAATTAAAGGTTTACAAACATTATAAATACTGTAAATGTGTTTCCCTTCACAAAGCAACAAATCCTTAAAATTTAACAGTATTCGGAACAGAGCAGGAATACAATACATACATTTTAATGGAATCCATTATAAATAGTGCTTATTTTAAACATCAAACCTAAATGAATTTCTTTAAAGTGAAACTGTCAGTGTGTGAGAAATGCGCTATGCAAATAAACTTGGGCTCACATATTCTCTCTTGTTCGGCACGAAAGCAAATTTGTGCACTTTGCGGTACTGTATAAGTCACAGCATGTTTCAGATAAAAAAAAAAAAAGATTTATGCAGATAATCTTAAAAAGAAAAATCCAGTCATAATAAAATTCCTATGCATAGTCATGTACAGTGTAATTTATGTATGTATTATTTATTTATTTCACAGGATTAGTTTGGTTGGTGCTATTTCTTGATTAGAAATAAATAAGCAAATTTGTGACAATGGAAAAAATTGCACCCCATCCTACACCCAAGATTAAATAGGATTTTCATAGAATTGTTCCTTTTAAATGAACAATTATTTTGTTTTACATGATATTAATGGAACTAATCTTTTTTTCTTTTACATTTTTTAAAATATTAAAAAAATATTACGTTTCTAAAAAAACTGAAAATGTCTATTTATCCATGTTGGTAGCACAAATGTCATAATTAAAACATCTGAACAAATAATGTCCAGTGTATCTGCTTTTCAGTGTAATCCAAATTACTGGTAGTGAAAGACTTTAGGTTGTATTTGTGTGGGTGTGAAATCACGCCTTTGACCTTTAAACACAGTCACCAGTGCAGTGATAACTGTGATTTGTTCAGATTACAGACTGGGGTGTATTAGGAGTTTCCACAAACACACTTGCACAAAAACACACACTCAGGAGTGTGAATCAATACTATCATGCTGACTTAAGAAGAATTCTCCCAACATATTAACAGAAACTCTCCTCTTCTTTCTCTCTTCTCCTCGGAGCGCCTTTCAGTATATTGCCACCCGGCTTTTAGTGGTATTTAGGCCTCATTTCGCCCTTATATCTGCAACAACATGGTTCTCTCTCTCAGAGTCTCTCTAATTCAACATATTCAGCTGCAGTCTAATTACTTTGTTCTATTTGTGGCACAGTTGATGAATAGTAGTGCTGTTAGCTATTGCTCTTCACTCGCATGGCTTCCTTGCACGCGTGTGTGTTTGTGTGTGAATCATTGTCATTTAATAAAAGAGCATCTGTGTTTTTCCCTCAGAGGAAAGGTGTGAAATAGAGGAGCTTTTACTTGCAGTTAAACTACATGCAGCAGCAGGTTGAGTCTCCTGCTTAAATGGTTAACATCTTCATGACCCGAGACATCATCAAAACATAGCTACTTAAAGGGCATACATACCTTTTTTTTTTTTTTTTTTTTACTTTTATTGTTTGGCATTTGGGGTTTCAGCCTGTAACTCATCCCACATGTTTATTATATGAACATTATTAATACCTCAAATCATGTGGATTAAAGAGAGAAGTGTGCTCTTACTTTTCTATAAGTGAGCAAACTTGTGCCTGGTTGATCATAGATTTAGGGCTGCACGGTAAGTTTTCAAAAATATTATCACGATCATTAATCACAATTATTCTTTTAACATTCCATCAGAATTATTGCACTTTCACACAAAAAGCACAAATCAAGGGAACGTTGAGATTTAGTCACAGCAAACAATGCAAACAGCCATGAAAGAAAACAGACTGGCTGTATTACACTTTTATTTGAGCAGAATATCTCATATGTTTTGACTCCTTTACACATTTTAGAAGCTCTTTAAGAATTTGGATGTTTGGGAGGTTTGCAAAATATGTCAGAAAAGCTGTCCGATCAGGTTGTGACCGTATCCTTATGCCTGTTTTGTATCTTTAGGGTATGCATCTACTTTCGGAAGGCCAAATAAAGTGCTTTTGCTTTCGCCTAGAAACACACAGAGTCTCCCTGACATGGCTGCTTCAACACTAACTGCGGTTACTGAAACAACGCCTTCTTTCTTTGCGTGCACATTTGGGCGGCATTATGCAAATATTTCCACATAGTGAGGTAGATATGTGGGGGGGGTGTTAGAACGAGCCGTTTTAGGGGGCGTGGCAGAGTCTTAATTTTAATAAAGAATATAGCTTTGGTTTTGAGACTTTAGTCTTTGCAACTTCAGGGATCTTATCTATGCACAATCAGCTTGTAACACTCCAAAGAGAAAGGAAAACTTGAAATCGCATCATATGACCCCTTTAACACTAAGTAAACAGGGACTAAATGTATTTTCTTTTTAGATCTGGACCACAGAAAAAAAAAACTACAGGTGTAAACACACTCTTAGTCAAAGTGACGAAGTGATTAGCAAAGTGGTCTGGTTTGCTAATGGTTGTCATTTTTTGCTTTGGATTTAACGCCTGCTAAAATGAATAAATGTACATTTTGGTTACTGAATTTATTAAACAATTTTTTTTTTTTTTAATTTTACTGGTAAAGTCATCTTCAGGTCACGTCATCTTTTAATTTACAATGCAAAAAAAAAAAAGAAAGTAAAATGACATTACCATAATTCTAGCTCACATTTGATGTTTTTTTCCTTCATTAAAATAGATGTTTTCTTTTTTCCCTATCAGTTAAGTACATTAGGGTTTTATGTTACGTATTATGTTGTTAAATTAATGTTTATTGCACTATTTTAGTGTCATGAGTATTGCTGTTATGAAGATTTGTGTGTGTGTGTGTGTGTGTGTGTGTGTGTGTAAGTGTACCTGTACATAATACACAGTTAGTGTACTTACAGACTCCATTACTCTATATAATGTATATAAACTCTAGCTTATTTTTTTTATTGAAGTAATGCATGAAATGTTATTGCTCTCAAGCTCAGATATCGGCTGTATTTCTGCCACTTATAGTCATCTGAGACTGCTCTAGGAAGCTAGAGGCCTTTGTAGTCCTTAAAGGTGAATGTTATTTTACTATCAAGCCAAGAAAACTGGTCAGGAGTTAGAAAAGCTAAGAATCATGTGGCTCAAAAGAGCAAGAAACAATGAATGCATGAATGAGCTGACATGAACTGAATTAACAAATACAGGTGTTTTGATCACCCAGGGTCCATTCATGAAGGTTGTGTGCTCTCTTTTCTCTCCCTCAGTGTGTGTGTGTATGTGTGTGTGTGTGTGTGTGTGTAAACAGCAGCTGGGACCGCCTCTGTGATTAGATTAGCTTCTCTTAGCGCTTCCTAATTGGTCCAACAAACAGAAAGGCTGCCTGGGATACAGCTCCATCCTTTTATCTCCCTCACACACACACACACACACACACACACACACACACACACACAGATAAATCAACAATATATCGCTTTTTTCCTCTCCTTTCTCTTTCTATTTTCTC
>NW_015505196.1:3314805-3325215 GCF_001515645.1 Sinocyclocheilus grahami | reverse complement strand
CCCTTTTTCTCCCCCACACACACACACACACACACACACACACACACACACACACACACACACACACACACACACAGATGAATCATCAGTATGTAGCCTTTCTTTCCTCTGCTTTCAGTTACTCTATTCATTTGATCACTTTCTGTCTGTCTCACTTTCAGTAGAACGTTCATGCTAATCTGGAGGTTATTTTTGCACATCAATGCTCTCCCTCAAACACATTTTGAACTTTTATTAGGATGTTTATTTTACTGTAGCTTTTATTGTCTGGGGTGTATATGCAAGGTATATTGTAGTATAAAATAGAGCGGTGGAATCAAACGTCTTTTCAACTCCATGTATTTGGTCCACAAGTCATTATGTCATGAAGAAACCAAAGCTCCTAGCATATAGTAAGCAGATCTGTACACATTTATGTTTGATGTCCCTTAGTTCACCGTTTTGCTGTTGTTTCTAACAGATTCACACTAAGAATGACATGACTAAGCGCTATCAATCACTGACACAACTTGCAAGCGGTGTTTTTTCTTTTTTGAAACTAAAACATTAATAACAAATGCAGTTTCATGAGCATCTGAGAACAGTTCACATATCTGAACAAAAGCAAAAACAAAAGTAAAAAAAAAAGTGGAGGGGAAACAAATAATAAGGTTCATAGGGATGCATGGTTTCTTTTTAGAACCTTGTTGCATTTAAAATTGCTCTTATATGTGAGTGTTTTGATGTTAAAATACTTTCTCCTATCCCATCTTAAAGGGATAGTCCATCCAAAAACGTTAGTTCTTTCATCATTTTGTACTTGCTCTCATGTCGTTCCAAACCTGCATTGCTTACTTTCTTCTGGGGAACCTGAAAGAAGATATTTTGAAGAATGCTGGTGACCAAACAGTTTCACTTCACAATGAGTTTCACTGTATTTCTTTGTCCATAAAATAGAAGTCACTGGGAATCATAGATTTTTTTGTGGGGTGGACTAACAATAACTAAGCCATTCACAGACTGAATGTGCAAAATAAAGCACTCAGAAACATTAGCTCAACCAGTGGTGTGAGTTTTAGGTGGCGCTAATCAATGGCAGTGTTTGTGAAACCTGTTAGAAGTCATCACGTGACACTAGTCACACCGAAATGATAATTCATCATTCAGTGTAGGAATAACAGGCTGTGACACATCACCCATCCAAAACCTGATGGCTACTAGAGGATAGATTAAGAACTTTTAAACCACTGAGTCTCATCTGCCTGCAATTCACTTTTATTTATGAATTTATGCACATAAGTTAGTGACAGGCTTTGTAATGTAATGATTTCCTTTGTGAAGCATTATCTGAAAGCCTAATCAAAGCACAGACCTCAAGTATAACCATCTCACTCACGATTTCTTTCACACTCATGCAGCATGTTTACGACTAAACCAAGAGCTGTATATTTCCTTGTCACAGTGGTAAATTTGAATTACACTTAAGAGATAGTATTACAGTGTAATTAGCCAAGGTGTTGTGTGTGTGTCTGAGCCCTCATTTGGTGAAAATTTGTCAGTATCAGTATATTTTATATACAGTATATAATGCTCACTTTGCTTACTGCTTCAGAATAATGTGCGCTAATCATGTTTTAATCTTTGGCAAAACCTGTCTGTGACACATCACCCATCCAAAACCTGATGGCTACTAGAGGATAGATTAAGAACTTTTAAACCACTGAGTCTCATCTGCCTGCAATTCACTTTTATTTATGAATTTATGCACATAAGTTAGTGACAGGCTTTGTAATGTAATGATTTCCTTTGTGAAGCATTATCTGAAAGCCTAATCAAAGCACAGACCTCAAGTATAACCATCTCACTCACGATTTCTTTCACACTCATGCAGCATGTTTACGACTAAACCAAGAGCTGTATATTTCCTTGTCACAGTGGTAAATTTGAATTACACTTAAGAGATAGTATTACAGTGTAATTAGCCAAGGTGTTGTGTGTGTCTGAGCCCTCATTTGGTGAAAATTTGTCAGTATCAGTATATTTTATATACGGTATATAATGCTCACTTTGCTTACTGCTTCAGAATAATGTGCGCTAATCATGTTTTAATCTTTGGCAAAACCTGCGAGTCGTATTGTGTGCTTTTTTTTTTAAAGCATTGCAGGGAATGCTATAACTATTTTATAAACGTGTAATAAAGGCTTTATAACATGTAATGGCATGTTTGACGGGGGAACAAAGGCAAGAAAGCGGGCAGGTCCCACTTTGCATCTATGATCTGCACACATGGTTATTAGTTTGTGAGCGTTCACGTGAGCAGCTGTACCGTGCATGTTTATCCGCACCACTGAACAGGAAAATGGTTACCGTACCATCCACATGTGCATTAACACTTGCACATACATTCTCTGGGAAAGAGAGACCCCTCAAAGAAGCCCAAATGTAGCTTGGCAGGAAATGAAAAATGGATTAATGTTGCGCTTCCTTGACATACACAGACAGAGTCTCTTGGTATGTCTGCTGCAGCTTTCTAGCTCCTTGCACTAGAGCACATAAGTTAGTGAAATGTGATTCTTTTCTTTTTTAGGGCTGCAGCTAAAATGAAAAAAATTATGATAGTCGGGGGAACAAAGGCAAGAAAGCGGGCAGGTCCCACTTTGCATCTATGATCTGCACACATGGTTATTAGTTTGTGAGCGTTCACGTGAGCAGCTGTACCGTGCATGTTTATCCGCACCACTGAACAGGAAAATGGTTACCGTACCATCCACATGTGCATTAACACTTGCACATACATTCTCTGGGAAAGAGAGACCCCTCAAAGAAGCCCAAATGTAGCTTGGCAGGAAATGAAAAATGGATTAATGTTGCGCTTCCTTGACATACACAGACAGAGTCTCTTGGTATGTCTGCTGCAGCTTTCTAGCTCCTTGCACTAGAGCACATAAGTTAGTGAAATGTGATTCTTTTCTTTTTTTTAGGGCTGCAGCTAAAATGAAAAAAATTATGATAGCATATTAATGTTGTTTATTTGATGTATTTCACATCTTTCTCTTTTGAAAAGACTCTTTATAATATGCTATATCACACTAATTTATAGATAGTAAAACATGCATAACAGTCACTGAAATGTACATTTATTTAATGTAATTTAAATGATAAGTAATTTGAAAATGAATTGTAAATGTTTTATAAAACGTATAGTTTAGATGCCAACTTCTTGATTCTGTAATCCTTCACAAATGAAGAAATTAAAGTAAGTAAAGGAAGGAAGTAAACACTGTAACCAATATTCCGTAATCTGACAAGTTTGTGTGCCCTGGGAATCATTTTTTCAAATAAAGACTGTAACACATTTTTTATACAGCACACAATGGAAATGACATGAATATGACAATCGCAGGGACTTGACCTTCTCATAGTTGTCAAAATAAAAGTCTGCTGCACCGTCAAAATAAAAATGTCTCAGCCAAATACTTTTTTATCGTTTAAACAGAAAAATACTTACCAGCCAATAATTAAAAAGAAAAACAAAAAACAATGGTCAAATATCGGCCTTGGCAATATATCGGTCAACCAATAATGTAAAGGTAACACAGCAGCAATTTGAGAGCATGCAGAACATTTTTAAATAATTTTAAGCAGGTTATTTGTTCATATGAAATTACTTGCATTTGTCTTTGAAGTCATCTGGAAAAACAAAAAAAAAATTGTAAAATATGTTGATATTGGTTGGTAATTATTTTAAAGTTATCTCAGCAAAAAATATTATGCCGTTTTTATACTCTACGTTAAAAAGTTAAAACTCACTTTTTTGTCAAAAACAAACTATTTATTTTAGAGAAAATAGTATACAATTTTAATATCAATCATTAATCAATTATGGGCCAGAATTTTGATGCACGCTTTAAGTATTAGTGATGTTAATTAACATTTATGTTTTGCAAAATGGAAGTGGTCTCATGATAATATAGCAAAAATATGCTGTAATTTCTTTTTTTCTTTTTTTTATTGAATGATTTTGTTTTTTCAATTAAGTGACATTTCTGCCACTGAATAAAAAAAAAAACAAGGTATGTAACATTTTTTTATCTCTTTTTCAGAATTGTGAGGGGGTAAAGTCTGAATTTTGAAATATAAATTCAGAATCGTGAGATAAAAAGTTGCAATTACATTTTTTATAAAAAAATTTTTTTTGTCCTGTGCTGGTAACAAGCTTCCAAGCTAGACATCAGAGTGGAAAGACCCAGAAATTGCTAATGAAATTAGTTGATTATTTTCAGGATTTTTTGCGATTTTTATCTATTAGTTTGCAGCCCTATTCTTTTCCGTCGTTTCTCTTCTTGCATCTTGTCATTAGCAGTGGCGTGCACAGACCTCCGGGGGGTTGTATGGGTTTGTTCCCCCTCGGCTAGGGGTGGGCGATATGGCAAAAATATCACGATTTTATCACAATTCTTTGGCATGTTGGTTTTTCTATTTTGCAAGCGGTTTAAGAATTACATTCCCTATTATAAAGACAAAGTCTTTCAAGGTTACACAATTTTAAAAAGTATGGCGGATATTTAGGCCAAAGTGGGTGAAGATAAAAATCTTTGTCATTATTTTATCTTTTTATCTAGAACAAAGATACACATAATATACTAATAAAATAAACAGTGTTTTATTTTCAGGTAGGCTACAATAGGTGTATTTAGCAGGAGCATTCAAAAAATTGAATGAACAAATATAAAAATAAAACGCTATATACATTGATTCCTATTAAAGCAACTGTATTACATTTTCCAGTCAAGAGTATTGAGTGATTTTTGTTGTGTTTGGTGTTTTATTAACATTAAAGGAATAATTCACCCAAAAATAATAATAATAAAATTAAATAGGCTATTGTTTTATTTTTATACCTTCATTTACTCACTCAAAAGTTTTAAACCTGAATAAGTTTTAAACCTGAATGAGTTTCCTTCTTCTGCTAAACATAAATGCTATTTAGAAGAAGGTGGAAAACCAAACAGTTGCTGGTCCACAGTGACTTCCGTAGTATTTTTTTTTTCCTACTATCAAATTCAATGTGGACCAGCAACTGTTTGGTTACCCAGATTCTTCAAAATATCTTCTTTTGTGTTCAGCACAAGAACGATATTAATATAGGTTTGGGACAACATGTGAGTGAATAAATAATGTCAGAAAATTTTTTTTAGGGTGAACTATCCCTTTAATTACAGTCGGCAGCATGTTTAGTACTGTCCCTTTAAGAGCTGCACGCATCTAATATACAGACATGCATCCGTTTCTCTCAGTTGTTTACTTTCATTTTAGACATAACCAACTGAGTTAATACATAAACCTTGTGTGTTTTGACAGTATTAGCACATAACATAACTTAGTTCAATAATCAGGCACTGTTTGGCTGTGCTCAGAAAAAGCGCTTGTCAGAACAGCACACGAATGAAACGTTTAACAAGGCTTTAAGGCAGATGCAAAAAATTTACTTTTGTGATTGTGAGTAAGTGTAGTGTCCCGTGAGAGTAACTCTACCGCTGAGTTAACACTGATGTTAATGTATATAGTAGGGCCTATATTGATTCGGCGGCGCCAGAACTGCAGCTGATAGAATGTGCGCTGTAGCACGATACAACAATATTTCTTCAAAAGCAGATCGTGGATACATTTTTATCGTCCACGATCAAAAACCTTCATATCGCACACCCCTACCCTCGGCAGAAATTGCAGACCGGGGGCACGTAGACCGGACCGCAAGGGCACTTTAGCGTCGGACCTCAAAGGGGCAGGGGCTCGAGACCCTTACACCCCCATCCCCCCCCATCCCCCCCCCTTTCACGCCACTGGTCATTAGAGTATACTTAGTCGCTTAATAATATTTAAATTGCCCTCAGCCCGAAACCTACACTGGGGCCAAAAGAGAGCAGATCCATGTGTCTGTGCACTCTCTCTCACAGTCTGGCTCTCTTGAAAACCTTTGTTCATAGAATACTGAATAACACAGCACATCCTCTGTTGCTCCTCGTGCCATAACACACACATACACACACACTCTCTCAAAGTGAGGCCAGTGGGACACAGTTATTGCCTCGCCAGAGCGCCATCAGGGATGCTCATATCGGTGATGTGCTTTGTTTCCATGGTAGCCTCTCTGTCTCTCCTCCAACCAAACCCCCACCACCGTTAAAAAAGCTGCTTTGTGGAAGAAGAATAAGTGGAACATTTAAAAGGAAAAAATAGGTAGAGTGAAAAATATGTCAGTGATGCTTGATGGCACCAAAGCATCTGCATCTCTTTAAGAATTTCTATGTTTTTCTTTCCTTCTCTCTCACTTTCTTGCCGGCTCGATTGGCTCAGCTGTACTCAGCCATCCGCTGCCTGTGAGCCAGTTAGGGAAGACAGACTGCCATACACACACACAAATGCACGCACACACACACTCAGACTGAATCATGCGCAGGTGCACACTCTCATCCACTTATTCACACACACTCCAGACTTGACTTACACACACACACACACACACACACACACACACATTTGAAGTCAGCAGCAGGTGTCTTACTCATCATTGAATATGAAAAGATGTGTATGGTGTATGTCTATTTGTATGAGTTTTTGTGTATTTCTGAGAATATTGTGAGGTTACTGTCTGTACTTCCGTTTCTCTTTGAAAGCATCTGGAAAAACAAACTCCTTCTTGCTGTTCTCTGAAATGTATTATTGCTGTTCTCAGCTTTGCCTCTTTCTGTAAGGATGCTTGTATAACAGGTGCACACACCAGGCCTTAACAATGATTTTTTTTTTCAGATCTTTCTTTCTTGCCCTGCCAACATTTTCACCGGCCACAGAAATAAAACGGGTTTACATTGTATTTTGTGTGTGCTGTATATCAATAATTGTATTTTTTATTAAATGTTTAAATGTTAATGTGCGATAATTGCTGGGAACGATACACCTTTAATGTAACTGCATGAGTTTATTCACAGGATTTAGCAGGAAGTTTTCCTCTGTACCAGTCACAGTTGTAGTTGAGATATTTTTTAGTTAATATTTTATTTTTATTTAATTTTATTATTTTTATTTTTCAATTTAATATTAGGTTTTCTGTACAAAATAATTTGGTGTTTACATGCAATAATAGCTAGAAATAATACAACTATAATATAGTGTTACAAATATAAGCAGCTATGCATTCATACACATGGCCCCATAAACTCTTACACTGGCCCTATATTCTTGATTTTAACTTTGTCGGAAAGTTTTTTTTTTCTTTCTGAGACTCTCCATGATAATGCAGCATCAGCCCCATAGGGTAGGTCACAGTCCATCAGCTGGCCTGAAACACATTTGCATTGGCTTTGATCTAGCAGACCATCCTGGTTGTTCAGCCATGTATACACCTATAACAAATTATTTTTCTCAGTATATACAGAGATTGAGAAATGAAGGGACTACATCTATAACAGAAGGGCATTGTACACATGCACAGAGACACACGCTCCAGTATCAATGCACCTCCTGGCGGGGACAACGCAGCTGTGGTGACCAGACCATCTGGCTGGCGAGCTGAGGAGGGACACCCTCCTTTCTTTCTTTCTCTCTCCCCCTTTGCCCCTGGCCTAAATGGCACCAAGTCAAAGCCACCCTGTCCCACCCAGAGGGTGCAAACCCAGATACCACCCTGAAATAAGCCCCATCTGCAGTTGTCAAAATAAAGCCAATTTTAAGATGATAAAAAAGTGAGCTGAA
The DNA here is from genome assembly GCF_001515645.1 of Sinocyclocheilus grahami. NCBI lineage: Eukaryota > Metazoa > Chordata > Actinopteri > Cypriniformes > Cyprinidae > Sinocyclocheilus > Sinocyclocheilus grahami. Next base: position 3,317,484 of record NW_015505196.1, on the reverse strand, counting down.
CTTCAGTCAGAAGACTTTTTGGTGGTTGTGAAAAGACATTTCTTTATGACAGGTAGAGCACAGGGAGTTGAGAATAGGAAGGCTTTGTGATGTCTGCCAAAAGCGTGATTGTTTTAAAGGTGGAGCAAATAGACCTATTTTTTTTTATTTGAAATAACATACAGTGCATTAAATGGAGGTAATTTGGATACATTTTTGATTTCATGTCGACTGTTTCTTTTTTTTAATGAAACGTGAGATTTATGTTTCTCCATTGGAAGTCTAGGTAACCAAAACTTAAATGATTTGAAAAAAGGTTATAAAGGTGTCATTAAACAAATCCATTTGAATCTAGCAGTTTAATCCAAGTCTTGTGAAGAGATAAGATTAGAGGTCGACCGATATGGGTTTTTCACTGGCCGATGCCGATATTTAGAAATCAGGGCAGCCGATGGCCGATATATGTTGCCATTTTTTTGGCCGAAATGTTTGGCCGATTTTCTTTTTTTCTTTTTTCATTTATCTCATAAAAGTGAGTTTGAGCAAATGATTATTGCAGGGTACAAGACAGTAATAGTAGTAGCCTAATTTAGTGTAATAATACATGGCTCAAAACTTAAGCATCTTCTCAAAACAGTTGAAGCATGCTTTTTGTTTATGTTTGCTGACAGACACCAGTGTTTCCCACAGACTGCAAATTCATTCTCTGCCAGCAGGAGGCGCTTTGGGAGCTGGAGATATAGTGGTTTCTTCCGGTAACGGCTGTAATCAAATCAGCGCTGCGCTCATAAACGCTACTTTATCAGGCAGTACATGAAAGACGAAATGAAAATGACATCGAAACTTTTCTGAAGACAGTCGGTTCTTTTCAAAGATACATTCATATAAAAACACCCGCGCTGCGTTTTAATTTTGTCATTTTATTCAACGAAGTATAAGCCTTTTTGAAAATCTATTTGTGGCAGTCAATTTTGATATTGTGACAAGCCACCACAAATAACTCAATGTATAGGAAACACTGGACACTGCTATAAGTCAAATGGCCATAATGATAACAAAAATAAAAGATTTTACACATATTACACAGTCTGCTGCTCATAACTGCTTAAGAGTGCACTGACCACGAGGGATGACATTGTGGAGGCTATTGTCGGACCCACACACACATTTCATGCGGTGCACGTTATAATAAGCCCAGAAGTTTCGTCTGAATTGAACGTGTTTCTACTTTCACATGCAAATGACTTGTTGCACTTATGAATATGATAACTTTCCGGCATCAATTCTAGTAGGGTAAAACGTAATTCCGCTTTCGAAACGGTCTGTTTTGCTCTGCCATTAGCTGAGGCTGTGTGTGGACTAGGGATGGACGGATCGATCCTTAAGGATCGATACTTTCGATACTGATGTTGTATCGAAAGGATCGATCCTCACATAAAAATATCGATTCTAAAGTGCATTTTTTTAAACATTAATTTTATTTACTTATCAAGAAATTCGGTGCATAAAAAAAGCTTCTAAGTGGAAAAATAGACTATATTAGCGAATAATTGTGTTGGATAGAACCATTTCTCCTGCTCATCGGAACACAAGCAAATGCTGAAAGACAGAACCAATCAATCACAGACAGCGTTTGCTGCTGACACATGGCTCAGAGTGCTTGTTCAAATAGGGCTGTGTTTCCCAAAAGTATCAGAAGCATTGCCACATTATTACATTACATTGTTACTATATATAAAATTAATTCTGAAAAATGCATCACGGTTTCCACACAAATATGAAGCAGCAATAATAATAAATGTTTCTTGAGCAGCAAATATTAGAATTATTTCTGAAGGATCATGTGACACTGAAGACAGGTGTAACGATGCTGAAAATTCAGCTTTGATTACAGATACATTTTAAATTACATTTTAAAATATATTAAAATAGAAAATAGTTATTTTTAATAGTTATATTTCTCAATATTGCTGCTTTTACTGTTTTTTTTTAAATTTATTTTTAAGTTTTTTTATATATAAATAAGTGCAGCCTTGGTGAGCATGAGACTTAAAAAAAATATTACAGAATCTTACTGACCCCAAACTTTTGTGTACATGTAATATTTATTTTAAATTGGCTAGTTTGTGCAAGTACATTTATTTAAACTGGTTGTTAAAAGTTCAAATGGATTGTGTTATGTTCTGTAATTGCTGTTAATAAATCTGTCAGAAAAAAAATATGCTAAAATTTCACCTTTAGGTGTACAACAGCCTGGCAGCCTTTTACAAAAATTACCCATGGTTTTATTACAGTAACCACAGTTTACCACAGCATTTGTAGTAAAACTGCAGTAACCACAAATTTACCATGATAATAATAATAATACTACTACATTTTAGTACTTATGTATCTACCCTTAAAACATGCATACTTGTATGGTACTAATATGCTCACTTTTAGGGGGTATAGTTGCACCTTTGAGGTTACTGCCCCATTAAAGGGCTAAAATATACAATTATAGTATATTTTATTTCTAAAAGTGTAAACAAAAAAGGCATATGAAATGTAAAAAAAACATGGCTTTAAAAGCTAATATTAAGTGAGTATAATTACTGATTATATATTCTTTCAATAATTTAAAAGATCAGTTTAGTTTAGAAGTATCGGTATCGATATCGACGATACTGGGCTTGAAAATATCGGTATCGGATCGAAAAT
>NW_015505196.1:3299909-3314038 GCF_001515645.1 Sinocyclocheilus grahami | reverse complement strand
ATATTTCTCAATATTGCTGCTTTTACTGTTTTTTTTTAAATTTATTTTTAAGTTTTTTTATATATAAATAAGTGCAGCCTTGGTGAGCATGAGACTTAAAAAAAATATTACAGAATCTTACTGACCCCAAACTTTTGTGTACATGTAATATTTATTTTAAATTGGCTAGTTTGTGCAAGTACATTTATTTAAACTGGTTGTTAAAAGTTCAAATGGATTGTATGTTATGGTCTGTAATTGCTGTTAATACATCTGTCAGAAAAAAAATATGCTAAAATTTCACCTTTAGGTGTACAACAGCCTGGCAGCCTTTTACAAAAATTACCCATGGTTTTATTACAGTAACCACAGTTTACCACAGCATTTGTAGTAAAACTGCAGTAACCACAAATTTACCATGATAATAATAATAATACTACTACATTTTAGTACTTATGTATCTACCCTTAAAACATGCATACTTGTATGGTACTAATATGCTCACTTTTAGGGGTATAGTTGCACCTTTGAGGTTACTGCCCCATTAAAGGGCTAAAATATACAATTATAGTATATTTTATTTCTAAAATTGTAAACAAAAAAGGCATATGAAATGTAAAAAAAAACATGGCTTTAAAAGCTAATATTAAGTGAGTATAATTACTGATTATATATTCTTTCAATAATTTAAAAGATCAGTTTAGTTTAGAAGTATCGGTATCGATATCGACGATACTGGGCTTGAAAATATCGGTATCGGATCGAAAATGAAATAAGAGGTATCGCCCATCCCTAGTGTGGACAAGTCGCGGCTGCAGAGTGCGAGCTGCTCAGTCTCACGCAGCCCAGAGGGAATTCTGCAACAACGATTAGCTGCCCGCCGGTGCGCCTGCCTATAAATTGGCCTAATTTGCAGCACAATCGGCCGATGCCGATTAAAAAATGCCATTAATCGGCCGGCCGATCAATCGGTCGACCTCTAGATAAGATTGATGAACAGATTTAATTAATACTTTTATTGACATAAACATACACACATTCAAATCATTTAATTCATATGGATTTGTTTAATGACACCTTTATAAGATTGTTGTATCTTTTAAGTTTTTGTTTAAAGTGCACCTTTGTAATGAAGTTTGTAATCTTTTTTGTCAACTTTCTGGATAAAATAACCAATCAAGGTTGGTTCAACTATTGAATTAACTGCTATACAACTTGTCAGTTTGTGTGTTTCTTGAAGGGATAGTTCATCCAAAAATGAAAATGTAGTAAGGAAATCATTAAAATAGTCCATGTGATATCAGTTGTAGTTGTAATTTTATGAAGCTATGAGAATACTTTTGTGAGCACGTATCGAAGGCTGGCACGGAAGAGAATAAATTGTTGAATAAAGTCGTTATTTTTGTTTTCTTTTGTGCACAAAATGTATTCTCGTAGCTTCATAACATTACGGTTGAACCACTGATGTTTGAACGTAACAGTTCTGACTGTCTATGGAGGGTCAGAAAGCTCTCAGATTTCATAAAAAATATCTTAATTTGTGTTCCAAAGATGAATGGAAGATGGTCTTATGGGTTTGGAACGACATGAGGGTGAGTAATTAATGACAGAATTTTCAGTTTTAGGTGAACTGTTCCTTTAAGAATTTAACCTATGACCTTGATGCTGCTACCGCTGTCCTCTACCAGTTAAACTACTCAGAAACCTGCTTACTTGCTTACCTGTTTAGCCATGATAGTACCAGTGTCAGGTATGATCCTCATCTTAATATATCCCTTCCTTTTATCTGTTATAGTCTTGTGTGTTTCAATAAATGCTGCGATGCACATGACCTTCAATAATAGCCACATCCAGACAAGACCTTAGCAAAAACTACAGAGATCCCGATCCTGTTTGAATCAGTAAATGAAATGACATGATACTCTATTAATAACTACAAATGAGACATCATTTAGAAAGCTCATCCTGTCCAAATAGGCTTAATATGTATAGGCATCATATATATATATATATATATATATATATATATATTAGAATTAATTTTTGGTTTAAAAACAACTTTATCCCCTTTTTACTCTTAATGCATTTCTGCTTCAACAATATTGGCTTACTCTATCCTTTCTTTCCCTCCTTTTCCTTTCCTATCGCTTTTTCTTCCTCTGTGTCTCTCTCTCTCACTCTCCTCCCCTTGTTTTATGACTTTTCTCCTGCTTTGAGCCTGATCTCTGTGTGAGGGGAGAGATGGAGGGAGAAAGGGAGGTGGTGGAGAGAGGAAAAGGACAGGCAAATGGCCGGATTGATTTACAGAGGACTGTGGACAGCAGGGACAAACCCCTCCTCTCCTCACTTCCTTTCTTCCTCCGCCCATCCACATTTTCTCTCTCTCTCTTTCTCCCCTCCCCCTTGCTGTGGTACGGCTCCAAGAACAGGAAGCAGTAGAACACTAAAAATAGAGAAAGAGAGACAGACAGAGAAAAGAGCATTTGGAGAGAGAGAGAGAGGGAGGGATGGCGAAAGCAGGGATGGAAAGATATAAACAGAGAAATAGTTTGCATAAACAGATGGGTAATTGGAAAGAATGAGGGAGGGAGAGAGAGAAATGAAAGTAATAAAATGGTCAACAAGATAACAGTTAAGCAAGTTTTCATTTCCTGCTGTCATAAGATGAAGGTAAACGACATGAGGGGGTGACAGAGAAATGAGGAGAGGTTATGGGGTGTCTGTCGCTCTCCTCCCATCGCTGGGGTCGAGTCCAAAACCGCATATTCCTTGAGTAGGTGCTTGCTTTGCGACTGTTACAAAAATTCTATGTAGTATGAATGTGCGCAGGCAGGGTGAATGTAATCTTGACGTATTACATTTGTCATGTTGTCATTGCTTCACTGCCGTTCACAGCTCCTCTCCCTTGGCATCATGGGATAGTAAAGTGTCCAGCATATGCGCACATCAGAAGCAGTAGGTCATCAGGGTACTTTTCACCTGTTTTATGAGTACTATGAATTTGGGCATACTGCTCTTTACAGTTTTCACCTGCTGTATAGTAAGGGAATATGTATATTTGAATAGAGACACTGCCAGATGTCAGTACATCACCAAAATTTGGATTCAGAAAGGCAGCAAAGTAGGGCTGCACGATAAATCGCATGCGATAAATCGCATCCCTACAGCAAAGTCTAAAAAGTGCCATTTGGGACAGGCATTTTGTGAGGAGTTTAACCTGTAGCATCAATGCTAATTGCCCATTAAGCCCTGTTCACACCAAGGACGATAACTATAGTAAAGCCGGTTCTGTAATCAGCGGTAAATCTCCATCACCTGCGGGCTTTCACATTGAGCAGCATTAACTACACAGAGCCGTTGTTAACTGACAAGCTGCGCAAAACCACGTTCATATTCACGCGATTTTTTGCGAACAACGGCTCTGTGTAGTTAATGCTGCTCAAGGTGATGGAGATTTACCGCTGATTACAGAAGACTCGGCCCTACAGCAAAGTCTAAAAAGTGCCATTTGGGACAGGCATTTTGTGAGGAGTTTAACCTGTAGCATCAATGCTAATTGCCCATTAAGCACTAAAACTCCATTAGCGTATAGCTATAGAGACCACTCGGACCTGCTTGTACACAAACACATACTTCCAGAGTTCAAATTTGTCAGGTGTCTGAAATGAGGTGTTTTTCTGCTTTGAGCAGCATTAACTACACAGAGCCGTTGTTCGCAAAAAATCGCGTGAATATGAACGTGGTTTTGCGCAGCTTGTCAGTTAACAACGGCTCTGTGTAGTTAATGCTGCTCAAGGTGATGGAGATTTACCGCTGATTACAGAACTGGCTTTACTGACAAGATGCACGTTAAATATCGCATGCGTTTTATCGTGCAGCCCTACAGCAAAGTCTAAAAAGTGCCATTTGGGACAGGCATTTTGTGAGGAGTTTAACCTGTAGCATCAATGCTAATTGCCCATTAAGCCCTGTTCACACCAAGGACGATAACTATAAAGACAACGATAAAGATATAGTTCTAAAAATCGTTCTCAATCTTAAAGAATAGCAGAGTCCACACCACATCTTTATAGTTATCTTTATAGTTATTGTTCTTGGTGTGAATGGGGCTTTAGGCAATAAAAGTCCATTAGCATATAGCTGTAGACCTGCTTGTACACGAAGACATATTTCCTGAGTTAAAATATGTCAGGTGTCTGAAATTGGGTGTTTTTATGCTATAGTCCCGTAGTTGAGTCAGTAGCACTAGGCTAGTGGGGATGAGTTAATCAATCATGAATAGCTTCTTCTCAATCATTTCCATCATTTACACCAGCACCTGAGGGTGTTTTGGGTAATCTAAGGAAAATCCACCCATGTTACCTTTTTAAGTCCTCGATCTCCTGTTGGCTGCCAGTAAAAAGCTAAAGTTACAATTCCCCAGAGTTCTGCAGTGATCACAACTTAAGCAGCTATCAATGCCAAATGTTTTTTGTCTTCAGGAATGTTGTGTGAGATTATCCTTGATTATCCAGTCGATAAAAGTGTTTTGAAATCTGCAGTCAGTGGATTATGTTTCCGCACCCATCGGATCGTAAAATGTCATGTGGCAGATGTAGAACTGATCTGGGTTAAAATTGATAATATCACATTCAATGAATGGTTTTAACATGTTTACCAACCCGTTTACGGTATTTGTTTGGTTCAAATGAACAGCAGGTATTTCTTACTGGTCTTAATGCCTAAAATTTGCCACTAATAAGACTTAAATTAATTAACTTTAATGAACCTGTAACACGTACTATTATTTTCACTTACAGTTTTTGCCTGCTATATAGTATGGAAGTAGGTATATTTGGAAGCAGGGGATGTTTTTTCGGATTGCCTTTGGTTAGCACAGTGTTTCCCAACCCTGTTCCTGGAGGCACACCAACACAACACATTTTCAAACTCTTCCTAATTAAACACACCTGATTCAACTCATCATCTCATTAGTAGAGAATCCAAAACCAAAAATTAATGGACAGATAAAGGAGACATCCAAAATGTGTGCCTCCAGGAACAAGGTTGGGAAACATGGATTAGCATGCTAACAGCTTAGCCTACTAGCTTACTATAATGCTAATTGCTTTAAAAAATAGCACTTTTAGCGACTATAGAAAAGTGTTTTTTGCACCTACATCACGGTTTGGTCAGTTACCCGGACTGAAGATACTCAGATGTGAACAACAGCATGGATTGCATGGTTAATTTCCTACTGAATACGTTGTTCTACTAATTTAAGCTGTCTAAACCAAGAAAAATATTATGATATTTTGTGGTATTTTGAAAAACTAAAGTTAATAGGTGGTAAAGATAGGTACGAGCAGTATTAATTAATATTTCACCTACCTGACAAGAAATGATAAGAACAAACATGAATTTTGTCAAGATGCTTGTCCTGGAAATCCGATTAGTACAGCCCAAAACATAACAATAATTGGCTATTTTCAGCAGCAATAATCAACTAAATTTGTGAGTTATGTTTGGTTCTGTGTAGGGCTGGACGATTAATCGAAAAGAAATCGAAACCAAAATTCAGAACCTCTAACCGACATAATTTTCCCATGTCGGTTATTTTGTTTTTTAAAATCCTATTAATACTTTCCCCTTAAAAACATACTACCGAGTGACGTGTATGACCATTGCGCTCGAGTCTTTTGCAGCGTCTCGCACATGAGGTGCGTTAAAAGAATTTAAACTTTTACACACATAGTCATCGATGTCAGTTCCAAAACAGTGGACCAATCAGAAGACAGAAGGTGGGGAAAGCATTGAAAGCTTTTGTTTACAGTAGCAGGTTGGCATGGCAACATGGCGGAGTATGGTTTTTAAAAAAAAACATTCCTGAGCACTGCGTCTCGCGGTTTTAGACGTATAGGATGATAAGAACAAACATGAATTTTGTCAAGATGCTTGTCCTGGAAATCCGATTAGTACAGCCCAAAACATAACAATAATTGGCTATTTTCAGCAGCAATAATCAACTAAATTTGTGAGTTATGTTTGGTTCTGTGTAGGGCTGGACGATTAATCGAAAAGAAATCGAAACCAAAATTCAGAACCTCTAACCGACATAATTTTCCCATGTCGGTTATTTTGTTTTTTAAAATCCTATTAATACTTTCCCCTTAAAAACATACTACCGAGTGACGTGTATGACCATTGCGCTCGAGTCTTTTGCAGCGTCTCGCACATGAGGTGCGTTAAAAGAATTTAAACTTTTACACACATAGTCATCAATGTCAGTTCCAAAACAGTGGACCAATCAGAAGACAGAAGGTGGGGAAAGCATTGAAAGCTTTTGTTTACAGTAGCAGGTTGGCATGGCAACATGGCGGAGTATGGTTTTAAAAAAAAAACATTCCTGAGCACTGCGTCTCGCGGTTTTAGACGTATAGGCTAAAGCCCAGTTCACACCAAGAACGATAACTATAAAGATAACTATAAAGATAACGATGTTAGCATCCACACCAGCGAACGATATGGTCTGTTTATTCTAAGCGCACATGCATCTGCCGCTTTAAATTCTTGAGCTCGTTACAGCAGGATGGATTCTGATTGGCTGTCAGTGTTTTATCGTTCATCAGCTAGAAAAAAATCGTTTCAAAAGTGATCACAACGATATCGTTCCTCTGTATCGTTATCGTTATAGTTGTGGTGTGAACTATGCTATTCTTTAATATTGAGAACGATTTTTAGAACTATATCTTTATCGTTATCTTTATAGTTATCGTGCTTGGTGTGAACGGGCCTTTATTCTGAGTGAATGGCCAGTAAGAATGTAGAGTAAATACTTGCACATATAGAGGGACAGGACAAGATCCCAGAGATGGTGCCATGCTCTTTCTCTTAATCAGTGTTCTATTTACATTCATTATTTAACATATTTGTTTACAGGAGATGCAAGTTATTATTTTCTACTTTTCACGTTGCATTATTTAAAATAATATTCATTTACAAGAGAAACAAGTTATTTTATACTTTTCGCATGAATATTTAAAATGTATTTTGTTTGCAAGAGACGCTGGTTATTTTCTACTTTTGACATGGCAATATTCATTTATTTTGTTCGCAAAAAATGTAAACGTACTTTTTACAATAAAACTGAAATGTGACTTTTTCATAAGATCTCAAGTAAGCTTTGATTTCAGTTGTTCAAAAAATTTAACAAATAACCAAAATAGGTCAATTATTTTAAGATAAAAATGCACTCTTTCATTAGAAAAAAAAAAACTTTAATAGTTTAGTATATTTAAAAAAAAAAAAAAAAAAGTATATTATAAGTATAAGCGTATATATGTACATGTACATGTGTACGTACGTATGTGTGTGTGTGTGTGACCCTGGACCACAAAACCAGTCTTAAATTGAGAAATTGAGATTTATAAATAAGCTTTCCAACTTGTTGGGTCTTTCCCAAAAAGACTCATGGCTGTATTAGATCAAAAGGGTTCTTCTACTAAATACTGAGCAAAGGGTCTGAATACTTAGGACCATGTGATATTTCAGTTTTTCTTTTTTAATAAATCTGCAAAAATGTCAACAATTCTGTGTTTTTCTGTCAATATGGGGTGCTGTGTGTACATTAATGAGGAAAAAAAAATTAACTTAAATGATTTTAGCAAATGGCTGCAATATAACAATGAGTGAAAAATTTAAGGGGGTCTGAATACTTTCCGTACCCACTGTATATATATATATAAGTGTATATATAGTATAAGTATATTTAGAGTACACACTTTTAATGAACTATGAGGGCAAGAAAAAAATTTGTTCAATAATTGTAATCAAAGTAAAGTGTTTAATTAATTGAGGTTTTGATTTTAGGTCATATCGCCCAGCCCTAGTTCAGTGGCATTGTTTACGCTCAGTGCCGCCAATATGGCCGATTGATGACGTGTTGTGAAAACACTCTAGTAGTAATGGTAGGGAGTAAATTATTTTTGTTGAGCTTGATTATTACATTCACTTAATAATAATAATTGTTAATTTTGCAAATTAATTGCTAACACTTTGCTTTTTTGTGTGATTGTTTTGGATGCCTTATTTAGTTTGATGTAAATGGCAACCAAGCTGTGAGAAATGCAATTCATGTTGTCTTAATTTTCACTTATGCACAACAGCACAACCCTGTTATCTGCATCCCTCTGTATATTTGCATGTGTATCACATATATGTGAGACATACCTCACAAGTCAAACTAGTTACCGTCAAACCCATATTTACAGAGTGATGAATGGATGACTCGAAGTTATTAAGAATGTGCCAAATGAAGTCAGTGGGAGGAGCTTAGCCTGAAGAGCTTGTGAGTAATGTACAGATGATTATGAGCAGTTTATTGTGACGAGCTGCTCTTTGTCTTCCATTCCTCATTCTCCATGCTTCCTGTTCTCTCTTTCTCTCCCTTCCGTTTCTCGGCTGTGTCTCTCTCTCTTTCTCTCTGGGTGAGGTGCAGTAATTGTCTCTGCTGGCAGGGCTGCTGAAGGCTTTATTGGATTGGAGTAGGATTTCAGGGACTGTGTTTAACATGCACCCAGGCGCTACAGTGCACACACACACACACACACACTCACTCAGCCAGTGTTTAAACAGGCTGCCATTAACAGCGAGGGAGGGAGACGGTGAGCGAGCGAGTATTTAGCAGCGTTTAGGAGGAGGCGGTGTTGCTCAACGAGCGGAAGCCTCGTGTGCTGACTCTCCGTGCCCCCTCTTTCTCCTCCCTCCTTTCTTCTGCTTCTGCTCTCTCCTGTCCTCCCCCTCCTGTCTTCTTTCTATCTCTCTCTCGCTCTCTCTCTCTCTCTCTCTCTCTTCTTCTTCTCCCTCATTAATATCTTATTATATTAGTGTTAGCCAGTGGGTACTCCTTCCATCTTCACACATACTGCACTCACAAAAACACGGTACTGGGCTTAGAGTTATTTATAAACCTCTGTATCCCACAGACAGGAACTCACGAGGGAGAGAGTGAGGTAGAACAGATAGAGAGAGAGAGAAAGGAGGGGTGAGGTAATACATTTTTTCCAGCTAACCACAACATTCCAAAATTTCTCTGCAACTTGATTCAAGCGCGAACAACGTGTATTAATCACAAAACAACAGCTTGTGACAAGCTAAAAATGACTAATTTGGTTTTAATACAGCTGTGTATGTTGTGTGCATAGAACTTTTGAATATAGTGCTGGTCACTCTTTTCCTTGATTTATGCTGAATAGGGACTAGGGCTGCACGATTAATCTAAATTAAATCGCAAAGGCGATAAATCGCGATTAGGCAGAAGCTGCGAATGTCATGCGTATCTTTCAGTGAAGCACGGTTCTTTGATCAACAGTAAATCTCCATCCGAAGGCCAGAGGGCGCTCTCGCGCAGAAACTCCAAATACACCCCGCAGAAGAAAACCAGGAAATCCCTATAGCAGTTGCTGAATAAACTGAAGATTTAACTGCTTTCATTAATTTAACGTGACTAATAAACACGTATTAGTGACAATATATGGTTTATCCGAGTTCGTCTTATTATAATTTTTATTATAACAAAGTATATAATAATGCAGTGCTAATCGACATCGCCTTTATGACTCCTTAGAATACTATGAAATATGTTGCGTGCCTTATTCTGTGTAAGAAGCCACATCATCTCACAGAAGGATTTATTTCAAACACTCGACTGACGTTATGAAGTGAGTTTGGAGTAAAAACATGTTATTAAATGTAGTATTTTCACATGCTTTCAGATGGAGCAGCATTTACTTCACAGAGCCGTAGTTCACTGACAAGCTACGCAAACAGCTTTCATAATTGCAGAATGATTAATCTCTAATCTCTACGATAATTGTCTGCGATTATGAACGCGATTTTGCGCAGCTTGTCAGTGAACAACAACTCTGTGTATTAAATGCTGCTCCATCTGAAAGCACGTGCTGGAGATTTACTACTAATCACAGAACCGGCTTTACTGACGAGATGCGCATGACAATCACATTCAATTAATCAGTCCAATTCTTTAATGAATCATTCAGACAAGTTTTATGATCTGGATGAACCTTTAATCGCAGATTTAACTCAGAGTAATTTGTTGATGATTCAGGCATCGCTGCTTCTCTCATGAAAGTTTTTTTATTAATATTAATAATTAATATTAGAAACAGTGAGCTGCTTTACTAGCCAGGACAATCCAGGGTCTAGTACACAATAACATATTGTACAAATACAAATAATAATAGCTCAAGGATCAACATGCATTATTAAGAACCAGGGATATGTAAACTCCTGAACAGGATAATTTGTGTAATTTCAGTTACTATTTTGTCTAATGGAATATATGTAAATTTATGCTATGGCAAATAGCTTTCCTGGGGGTTGTAATTAATAAAATAAAATGAAATGTTTATGAATGTTCTAATTTATTCTGCAAATGTGTAAACTTGTGAGCTCAACTGTCTGTACCATAGGATGTTTCTTTCACCTCTTAAATTAAAGGGTCATACACTTAGCTCATTTTAAAGTTTGATGAGCTAGATCTAGAACATACACGTACACATGCACACTTACACAAACCACATTTTTCAGATGAGTACTCTGCGCAGTATTTACTAGAGAGAGGCTGTGTGTAAGTGCCTGTGTTGTGTGTTTAGCTGTGTTATCTGTTGTGTGTCAAAGGTCGGTCTGCCTTTATTGTACCGTGCACATTCAAGAGCTCAATTTAATGATGTGGATTAAACACATACACGCATACATACACTTAGACTCACTTATTTGGTTTAGCCTTTAACACATGCTTCACACACAAGACACCATGAGCCTAAAGCATGAATTTCGAGGTCATCGGAGATGTTGTTGTTGTCTGATTGTACGTATCTGCTTGTCTGCGTGTATTTAGTTCATAGAATAAGAATCCATTGTCTTAATCAAATCAAGCACTTTTTCAGTGAGTCCTTAGTACAGATAAATTTATATATTGTTATCATATTGGTTATTTTTTTCCTGTATCAATTATAGGGACTTTTTATGTAATAGTATCGCTCAATATTTGATATACACCACCGTGCAAAAGGTTAAAAAATTTTAAAAATTTTTTTTGAAAGAAGCCTTTTAAAGCTCACGAAGGCTGCATTTATTTAGTAAAAAAATAATTGAATATATTTTAAAATGTAATTTATTCCTGTGATGGCAAAGCTAAATTTTTAGCATCATTACTTAGTCTTCAGTGTCACATGATCCTTCAGAAATCTGATTTGCTGCTCAGGAAACATTTCTTATTATTATCATTTTTAAAAACCAGTTGTGCTGCTTAAAGGGGTCATATGATGCGATTTCAAGTTTTCCTTTCTCTTTGGAGTGTTACAAGCTGTTCGTGAATAGATAAGATCCCTAAAGTTGCAAAGACTACAGTCTCAAACCCAAAGAGATATTCTTTATAAAAGTTAAGAGTTAACCACGCCCTCCTTAAACGCAGATTTGCATAAGACGTCCAAATGTTCATGCAAAGAAAGAAGGCATAACTTTATTGTTGCTGCCACCACCGCAGACATGTCGTGGAGACGCTGTGTGTTTCGTTGCGAAAGCGAAAATACTTTGTTTTTGCCTTCTAAAAGAGGACACGACTAGACATCAGTGGTTAAGATGTACAGTATGTGGGAAATAATGTGTTTTTTGAACATTAAACTGCATAAACACATTTCATTACACCAAATACACAAAATAATGTTCTTTTTAGCAACATCATATGACCTCTTTAATACTTTTGTGGAAACAGTGATATATTTTTTCAGGGTTCTTTGATGAATAGAAAGAAATCTCATAAGAACTGCTTTTATTTGAAATATCAATTTATGTAACAATTCAGAAATATTTACTTGCTGAATAAAAATATTAATTTATTTTTAAAAATGTTGGATATTTAGTTGAGCGTACTTATTTCCCCTTTTTTTCCATTTTTATTATCTTATGATTAATCTTAAAAAAAAAAAAAAATTTGGGTCTTGCCACTCCTTTCTTTATTCACTATATTTTGTATTGTATTAAATAATACAATAAATACCACCTCTTCGTTTTGTCCTAAGCTTCTGCTCTCTCTCTCTCTCTCTCTCTCTCTCTCTCCAGTCACATGAAAGCATTACCGTCTGTCTGAAGAGCTCTTCTGTCTTTCCCTCCCTCCCTCTTGTATTTCTCTCCCTCCCTTTATCTGTATGCTCTCCCACATGGTGACTGTGAGGAGTGCAGGAGAGGGAGTGTGTTTGTGTGAGCTACTGAACACTTTAATAGGCAGTGAAATGGAGAAAAACAAACATCAGCCTCCCCCCGCTACACACACACGCACGTATGCACAGACTTTCTCTCTCTTCCTGTTTCTACCTCTGCCGCGTGTTTTCTTAACCCTGCCATGCTAGTTAAGGCTTGGGGGAGGTTTTCTTGCCGTTCTTATCCTATTACGGCGGTTTTGAGCCAAATGCTGCTAGCTATATGGGTCTCTGTCTGTGACCTATGGCGTCGCTAGTTACGCCATCCGTACCTTACCACTCGACCCCAGACGTCAGTGAAGATGTCTGCTAGAGGGGGTTGGTGCTAAACATACCTAATTACGCCTCACTTAGCATGCAGAGTCTTTGCAGGAAGATGATCATTATTGATATCAATCATGTGCCAATCTGAGAGGAATTTATCACACACAGACCGATAGGGTGCAGGAGTGGAGTGAGAAAAGGCTTAGCGAAGTCATCCACAAATTTTGAAAGGCATTGAAAGGACATGTTCTCATAGCAGAATATGTTTGCCAGTACTATTTTTACTGGTAATTATGGTTCCTTTTAATAGAACTTAGAAACGAGTGACAAAATAACCATGAAAACCACATTTAGTTAATAATAATAATAATAGTAGTAGTAGTAGTAATGTAACATTCATTATAATAAATATAAAATATATTTATTTTATTTAAATGCGTGCTTGTCACAATACAATTTATGAATACAAAATAACCATAAAAATATAACCGTTAGTAAATAATGGTATATATTAAAGGGGTCATATGATGTGGCTAAAAAGAACATTATTTTGTGTATTTGGTGTAATGAAATGTGTTTGTGTTTATTATTTTCCACATACTGTACATTATTGTTTCTTCTATATGCCCGCCTTTCTGAAACGTGTCGATTTTTACAAAGCTCATCGGTCTGAAAAGCGAGGTGTGCTCTGATTGGCCAGCTATCTAGTGCGTTGTGATTGGCCGAATACCTCAAGCGTGTGATGGAAATGTTACGCCCCTACCATACTGTTATGCCGTCTCCCGGCCGGAGCGACGAGACAAAAACATTAAAACCCATTATAAACGAGGCATTTGTTGCATCCAGTGGAGACATAATTATGGATTATAATGACTTATACGGTCTTTTTACGCATTGCGTTGCATCACGCCGCGCAAACATAAAACCATGTCTGCATTTGTGATCGGAGAAACGACAAACAACAAGCGCACTGCTCAAAACTCGCGTTTGAATCATCAGTGGCAAATTCTTTAAATATGAAAACTTACTTGCAGTCTGTGAGTCAGAACAGCCGGCATTGTAGTCTACGCTTCCAGGATCAGGAAACAGTCCTCCGTAAAATGCGCTGCACACATCTGAATATTTTGAGTTGAACTGTTCTGGAACAGTGTTGTAAATACAACTTAACCACTGATTTCTAGTCATGTCCTCTTTTGGAAGACCAAACAAAGTAGTTTCACTTTCACAACAAAACACACAGCGTCACACACGGCTGGCTTGAGTGAGCGGAGGCCGGTGGGCTAAAGTGAGGAACGGCCAGTGGGCTTGAAATTTGAAATCTAACCCTAACCTAACCCTAACCCAGTGGGCTTGTATTTCCTCAGCGACCAGCACGGATCAGCTCTAGGCATGACAAAGCGGATATCGTCCTCTTTTGGAAGACCAAACAAAGTAATTTCGCTTTCACAACGAAATGACATGGCGGACGCGGTAACAACAATATTACAGCGAGGATAAAAGCAACGCCTTCTTTCTTTGCGTGAACATTTGGGCGGCGTTATGCAAATCTTCCCACATCGTGATGTAGATATGTGGGGGCGTGTTAGAACGAGCCGTTTTAGGTAGGCGTGGTTAACTCTTAACTTTTAT
>NW_015505196.1:3236656-3296597 GCF_001515645.1 Sinocyclocheilus grahami | reverse complement strand
AAACCCATTATAAACGAGGCATTTGTTGCATCCAGTGGAGACATAATTATGGATTATAATGACTTATACGGTCTTTTTACGCATTGCGTTGCATCACGCCGCGCAAACATAAAACCATGTCTGCATTTGTGATCGGAGAAACGACAAACAACAAGCGCACTGCTCAAAACTCGCGTTTGAATCATCAGTGGCAAATTCTTTAAATATGAAAACTTACTTGCAGTCTGTGAGTCAGAACAGCCGGCATTGTAGTCTACGCTTCCAGGATCAGGAAATAGTCCTCCGTAAAATGCGCTGCACACATCTGAATATTTGGGTTGAACTGTTCTGGAACAGTGTTGTAAATACAACTTAACCACTGATTTCTAGTCATGTCCTCTTTTGGAAGACCAAACAAAGTAGTTTCACTTTCACAACAAAACACACAGCGTCACACACGGCTGGCTTGAGTGAGCGGAGGCCGGTGGGCTAAAGTGAGGAACGGCCAGTGGGCTTGAAATTTGAAATCTAACCCTAACCTAACCCTAACCCAGTGGGCTTGTATTTCCTCAGCGACCAGCACGGATCAGCTCTAGGCATGACAAAGCGGATATCGTCCTCTTTTGGAAGACCAAACAAAGTAATTTCGCTTTCACAACGAAATGACATGGCGGACGCGGTAACAACAATATTACAGCGAGGATAAAAGCAACGCCTTCTTTCTTTGCGTGAACATTTGGGCGGCGTTATGCAAATCTTCCCACATCGTGATGTAGATATGTGGGGGCGTGTTAGAACGAGCCGTTTTAGGTAGGCGTGGTTAACTCTTAACTTTTATTAAGAATATCTCTTTGGATTTGAGAATTTAGTCTTTGCAACTTTACAGATCTTCTTTATGCACCAAGAGCTTGTAACACTCCAAAGATAAAGGAAAAATTTAAATCACATCATATGGCCCCTTTAATTGTAATTATATTTAGTTTGCAGTAGTAATAATGCCAATATTATATAAAGAAATGCTTTTTATTTTTATTTTATTTTTTATTTTGTTATATATATTTTTTTATTTTGTTGCCAATTTTATTTGTATTTTGTGTTATATATTTTTGGTTATATGTTTCATTTTTATTTAATTTTTTCAGTTTATTTTATATTAAATTTTTTCAGTTTATTTTATATTAAATTTTTTATTTAATTATTTTATTTTATATTTGGTTTGATTTTTATATTTAATTTAATTTAATTTTTATTTTTATTTTTATTTTCCACTGGTGGCACTCCAAGCTATTGTTATATGCTTTGACAGTTAGATTGACTTTTGGTTACCGCAGTATGTACAGCACAATTTTACAAATATTGTTGTCAGTTCCCAACACTGACTCTATGAATGCAGCCGGTTTTATGTGAGCCACATTATTCTCGATTTCTGCCTTGATTTCTTTCTCTCATTCTCTCTCTCCCCATCACTCACTCTCTCCATGTGAGTGACAGTCATCCTAATCGTCTTTATGGCATGATAAACAGCACGAATATTGACAGCCGTCGTGACAACGGTTGCCTTGACAACCCCCTTAGCTGCTGCACACGACAGAGGCGTAACAATAAAAGATGCAACCCCACACAGACCTACAGTCAACATGAACGTGAGGGTCATATTTGAGTTTGCTACAGTATAACTTACAGTACATGCCGTGTCTGTTAAGCATAGCCAGATGGTGTAAAAGTCTTATCGAGTTAGACTGGAGCAGAACGTGTTTTGTATGTGTGTGCTTGCCTCATTTTATCCTGCTTATCACCTATTTTTGCATAAAGCTAGCCAGTAAACATCAGCCTTTCTTGTTTCCCATCATGATCTCGCTGTTCTTCTGGTCATGTAGGGAGAGACAGACTGAGAGAAAGAGATAGAAGGAGGGAGGGGGACTAGACGTATTGCCTCAGAGGAGGCTCGGAGAGAAGATCCATGAATCTTGTTGTTTCAGAATCTCATTTCGCATGTTTCGGTGGAATGTGTGTGTGTGTGAGATTTCTAACATGCACACACACCGAAGTCCACTGGGATAAGCGAATAAGGTGGGTGGGATCCTGCTATTGTGTATGGGGAGAATTTGTCGCTAATGTTCTTGCGCTTCATCTACATCTCCGGGTTTACGCACACATTTCACTTCTGTAATTAACACACCGTTAAATGTGTTCACTGTGAGAGTCATTAGCACAAACAGAAAGATGAGGAGAGATGATGGGAAATGCTTTTCACCTTCTTTTCTATCCTCACCTCTCAGGAGGCATCTATCACTCTTTCCCCGTCAATATTTGCCGTTGTTCATTCCCTGCCCTGCAATAGCGAGAGGGAAGGGACCGTCTGCAAAGTGACACAACTGAATGTTAAGAAAATCATTTGTGGATTAACTGGAGGAACACTTAAACTCACTTTGCACTTTTTCCCCCTCCTTATTTGTGGTTGATTGTGCCAATATGTAATGCCATTTAAGGCAGTAATGGCATTTTTAAGGTTTGTCTCCCGTCCCTAACCTCTGTTGGCATGTACATGTGTATTACTGTCTAGCATGCTTGTGTTGAGCGGCTTAGACACAGCTTAATGGCTGAGACAAATTAAGCAGAAGAGCATTGTGGGATAAAAGTGTGCCCATGTGTGAACAATGAAAACTCAGTTTGTTTTGCAACCGATTCCCTCCCCTGTATTCTCTCTCTCTTTTCTCTCTCTATGTAATTGTGAAGTGATAACTGACGCTCATCACCTTTTCCCTCCTATCAGTGATTCTCTGTGCAGTGAGAATTCATATGTTTGTCTATGTGTGCAGTGCCAGTAAAACAGGCATGTGCAAAACTACATAATTTCAAAACGGGACAAGCCAGTCAGTTGAATGACTAGTTCAATAGTTAGTCTTAAGGTAGCCTTGCATAATTAGGTTGGTTAAGACAATTCTGACACCTTCCTACTGTAAATTGATTAGACTGAGTTTGATCCGCATATAGCTATTAAGTCTTTACATAGGGCCTTCTTGTCTTCTTTAAATTAGCCTATTATTGCCTCACGAGGCCTCTGTTTAAACTTTAAACCCAAACTCCTGCACAGATTATGAAAAACCAACACTGAAATTAAGTGTGGGCAGTTTGTGTTGATCAAAATACCTGCCCTCATTTGATGTCAAGACCACCTTAGTCAAAGATCTTCAGTACTATCAGATAAACAAAAAGAGCAAGGCACTTTGAGTAAATATAAAGTGAATGTTTAATTTTTTAACACATGTACAAGTAACCACAATGACGATCATTGGCAGAAAACTTTTTCTATTGTGAAGTGTTTTGATAGCGAGAATATATTACCTATGTAAATTTTGGCATTCTGGACTAGAAACCACTCTGACATCCTTATGCTCTGAAATGTAAATAATTGTTTGAATAGTACCATGCCTGACTATTTATACACTGCAAAACTGCGTCACTAGGTAGCATTACAAGATATTGTGAATGTACGACAACAATATTCTGAAAATGTGTTGTTCTTTGTTTTCATATTGACCTGAAGAGACCTTCTAACCATTGTTCTCTCTTTAATTTCTCTCTCAGCTCCAGGAGACAGTGAAGAGGAAATTGGACAGTGCCCGGTCTCCTTTAAATGGTGACCAAAATGGCCTCAGTGATGGGAGTTATTCTCCCACAACAAAGAGACTCCGTAAGGAAGGATGCACTGGAATGGACTCTCTTGGTAGCCTTCCGCCCATTTCCCCACTTCATCCAATGGACATCAAACCCACCTTGCCCTCGGGCAACAACAGTGCCTCCTCAAACAACGGAACCGGCAACGGCAATGTTGGTACAAACCATATTACTGGACGACCTGAGGATTTAGGCAAAAATGGTGGAATGCCTGATATTAAACTGAACGGTTCATTGGAGTTGGAAGATAGCTTTAGCCTACTAAAGGACATGAAACAAGAGCCTTTGGATGACGGCGGTGGAATCGAGTCCTCGGAAACTTCGCTTTCAAATCAGAACAAGCTATTCTCTGACATCAATCTGAATGACCAGGAATGGCAGGAACTGATTGATGAGTTGGCCAACACGGTGCCTGAGGACGACATGCACGACCTCTTCAATGAGGACTTTGAGGAGAAAAAGGAAGTGAGCGACTTCACACGGGCCACAATGGAACAAATGCAGCTTGCACAAGACCCAGCACCTAACTCTGTAGCTACGGCACCCAACAGTGCACCGCAACCGCAGAGTGGACAGAAGCCCATGGGGTCACCTCAGGTGCGACCATCTTCCTCTGGTCCCCCATTTGCAACTGCTGCCAATGGGACACCACCCCAGCAACCCTTGCAGCAGTCACCAGCAGTTGGAATGCCATCAGGATCGCCTGCTAACTGTGTGGAACGTTCCCCGCAAACGCCCACCCAAGCGCAGACCCAGGCCTCAAGGCCTGGGAATGGATTTATGATGAATGCAGGTCCTGGCGTTGGCCCCGGGGCATCAACTCCAGTAACAGGAGGTGGTCCTGGATCAGGGGGAACAGGTGGAGCTGTCCCGCCCACCTCTGAACTTTCACCGGCCGAGCAGCTGAAGCAAATGGCTGCCCAGCAGCAGCAACGTGCCAAACTTATCCAACAAAAACACCAACAGCAGTCCCAGGCAGCAAACTGGTCACCTGCAGGAGCACCAACAAGCCCATACAGTGGACCCTTTAACCCAGACAAACCAAATAGCCCCATGATGTATACGCAGGCTTTCAATGCTAGCAACACAATGGGGCCAAAAACACCAAGCATGAACAACTACCTCCCACAGAACCATATGAACATGCTCAACCAGCAGCAACAGCAACCTAATAACTTGGCTGCCCAAAACAACCTCAATAAGCAGCTCTCTTATAGCAACACCAAGCCGCTGACTCATTTCAGTGGAGTAGACCACATGAGTCAGCGGATGACGCCACCCATGGCCAATCAAGCCAAAAACCCGATGATGCCCTACATGCAGGGCACCGGGGGTGGGCCACCACAAGCTCCAGGTCCAATGCCCAACCAGTCAGCCCATTTAAGTGAAGAACAGAAGAGGATGATGATGATAAAGCAAAAAGCGCTGAGTCAAGGCATGCCATATGGCTCTATGCAGCAGCATGTACAGGTAAGTTCCTTGATTTTTATTCATGCTATGTAATGCAGAGCTAAATATCAATATTTGAATGGAATATTTCATGCACCAGGGCAGTAGTTGTAAATTGGACGTGTATTAGCTAATCTTTGAGATTTTTGTGGTCGGATGGTTGTTACATTTGAGCTGTCCGCATTAGAGTTATGTCAGCGATTCTTGGCATACTGTATCTTTGTTAGTCTGTGCTTGGGACAAACACAGTGGTTTTACATTTTGTTGTTGAGGCATTTTCAACTTTTATTTTACATTTTTTGTGATCTGATTAGTTGGGTTTATGGATGAGAAGCCAGGGAATGTATGTAAGTGACAGCTTTCTTAAAGCTTTTGCCATTTCCAGCAAAAACAAATATATATATATATATTTATATATCAAGCCTTCCACTTTGTCTAAACCTTTTTAATTTGGCTTCACCCAAAAAGTCCCTTGGTCTCCTCACAGTCCGTTCATTGATTGTCAGGTGCGTATAGCACACCTGTCTTAATGCATTTATTTATTTTTTGTGTGTGTTTTCTATATAGCTAGTCATTCATGAAGACTGCTGGACCATTATTATAATTTTTTTTAATTGTTCTATTATTGTGGTGTAATCTACTTCAGATAAACCCAACTCAAAACACATCAAAACATCAGACCTGTGATTGATTGCTTTAACATGCCAGTTAGATGGCTCTTCTTGTTTAAGTGGATGTTATAAGATGCTAAATTTGTGAAATTTTAGACAAAATTCTGGCTATGCAAAACTAAAAGCTACCTCTTAATCATTCAGATAAAGCTTCAGCATCGGGCAGTTTGCCTAGAGACACGCTAAGAGTCGAACCGATAAGTCCTCACCCATAACTCTGGATTTTATATCTGTGTTGTGCAATGGGACAGTAATGGTTCCTGTTGCCCTGAGCAACAGCTAGCTCTTGGAATAGGAAATCGACACTCTGTAATATATTTATTCCTATGCACCAACCTCCGATGTCCCCATGGCCACCAAAATCCCTTTCCCTCATCCTTTCCTTGGAATAAATAGCAAATGGCAACATTAAAAGAAAAGAGACGCTCTTCATTTAGTGTCAGGAATTGATAGGATTTAGAAATTACTCATTACAGTTCACTTAAATGTCACTGCCATTTGCTCATTGGTTGTAACAACTGGCCTTCAGTCCACAGCTAATGAGAAGTGTGAAATTTGTTACTATCTGTTGCATGATTATCTAACACAATTCCTTAGTTATACTACGAT
The DNA here is from genome assembly GCF_001515645.1 of Sinocyclocheilus grahami. Classification (NCBI taxonomy): domain Eukaryota; kingdom Metazoa; phylum Chordata; class Actinopteri; order Cypriniformes; family Cyprinidae; genus Sinocyclocheilus; species Sinocyclocheilus grahami. The sequence continues at coordinate 3,290,211 of NW_015505196.1, read as the reverse complement.
TTACATGGAAAAAGTCAGCCAAGAGTGCTAGAATGCCTTTTGTAATCGGAGGGATGCTGGTGGTGGTCTCAGTTACTGAAGAGGTCTTGAGTCTGCTAGTTTCTGAACTGTAAATTATTCTCATTAATGGTGACATCCTCCGCCCCTCCCAAGCTCCCTCTCTCTCCTCCTTTCATTTTATCCATCTGTTCATTGGGTCCTGTAGCTCTTGCTCTGTGATTAGATATTCCTCCACCCCTTTTTCTATCTTTTTTTTCTTCTCCTGCATCTCCCATGTCCCCCCTCCCTTCCCTCTTTCCCTCGTTCTCTCTCCTCAGAAGCAATAAAGGGGTAGATTTATGATGGTTGGTTCTTTTTCAGCCTGAGGAAAATGCAGCAGAAGAGCGAAACAAGGTAGAGAGAAAGAAAAAGAGAGAATGAGAGAAAAAGCAGAATTAAGGTAGACCATAAGTAAAAGATGATGTCCGCACAAAAATTCAGCTTTTATTGCTTTGAATGTAGTAGATATAATCCTGACAAACATTTTCCAATTCTTCACATCATGTTTTCTCAGCCAGCTGCCAGACTGGTTTCTTCATCGCTAATGCTAATTTTTGTTTTGCCTGAGGTCTGCATATCAGAACAACTTCTTTGCTTCCTTTTAGCGCAGCATCATCTCCCGTTCTTGTAGTTATTACTGGTAAATGTTGTTACACACAAATTAGAACGATAATCGACCTGCAGGGAAGTGTCTCCCTGTTGAAAAAACCAGCACATGACCAGCATAAACCAGCAAAAGGACCAGCTTAAACCAGCAAAGGACCAGCTTAAACCAGCAAAGGACCAGCTTAAACCAGCAAAGGACCAGCATAACTTTGCTTCCTTTTAGCGCAGCATCATCTCCCGTTCTTGTAGTTATTACTGGTAAATGTTGTTACACACAAATTAGAACGATAATCGACCTGCAGGGAAGTGTCTCCCTGTTGAAAAAACCAGCACATGACCAGCATAAACCAGCAAAAGGACCAGCTTAAACCAGCAAAGGACCAGCTTAAACCAGCAAAGGACCAGCTTAAACCAGCAAAGGACCAGCATAAACCAGCAAAGGACCAGCTTAAACAAGCATCCCAGCGTCAAAACATGCCTAACCAGCATATGCTGGTTTTTTCAACAGGGCTAGCAAAATATTTAAGATTTGTGTCAGCAAACCAAAAGATGCTAGCTTAGCTCAGGTGCTAAATTCAGACAATTTGCATGCAATGCTCATGCTTCTCATAATATGACATTTACACATTTCTTATGTCCCTTTTGTTCATAGAGAACATGTGAAGTGTTATATGTGTGCAGATCTCTGCTTTAGAATCTGCTTTTAAATCAATAACAAATCCCACCACATGCATTTTGTAAATTAGTTGCTCCATTGTATGAAATGAAACCAGAAGGTGGCTTTACGCTTCACAGAAAAGGTGTGGGTCTATAAGACTGAGAACAAACTGAAAATCGGGTATTTTAAATGGTTTAAAAAAATGTGTTCAGTCTTTTCAAAATTTCACTCAGATTTGTTGCTGATAAGATAATGTTTAATAAAAATAAAAAAAACAAACAAGGGTTTTATTCCACTAGTGTTCTCAGACTTTTTAATCATACTGTATTTGACATACAAAAATGAATAGAAAACAGGGAGGATGTAATAGTTTCATTATATTGTCAAATTATGGGCCTCTTGCTTTCAGAACTTCACTATTACTGTTGTTTTTGGTACTCTGTGTGCACCGACTCTCATTTGGAGTTCAGGAATGGCGAGATTTGATTGGATAATGCATTTTGAATTTAGCATCTTATTGGATCTTTCATCTAGACAATAGACAGGCCATAAGGTTATTGAATAAAGAGCGTTGGACACTTTTGGTGGACAGTCTTGGGATGGGGGTGGAATTGCAATTAGCAATATTTATGGTTGCTTATAAAGGTAAAGACATTCAGTAAAAGCTTTACTCTCAATGGCTTCCTTGAACACACATTCATAGAGTTCAGAATGCGTCTAGTTTTTTTCATACACAGGTGGCTAAATGGACGAGTTTGCATAATCTTATTAGTGTGCGATTATGAAACTTTAGCACGGTCCTTAAAAGCCAGGCTTTGATTGTCACTCCATGCCGTTTTGCATATCGCTGTGACGACTGTAATTTATTTGTAGGTGATCAAAAGGAAAGAAGGGGAAACGATATGGTGGGCTTTGTTTGTTTGTTTGTTTGTTTGTGTGTGAGTGTGTACTTGGGCTAATGTCAATGTAAAGCTTGTGTGTGAACTAATAGATGCTTAGTGATGCTTAGCTTTGAATATGAACAGATGGGTTTCCTAATGGTCAATCAGCCACTCAGGTAGTCTGGTGTGACAAGAGTGATGTTTTATATATTTCCAAATAAACTATGAATGGTACTTAGCAGAGCAATACTTTGTCAAAACTTGCTGTCTTGGATAGTTGCTAGATGTTTGCTTACAAGGTGGTTTCCAGGGCATTACTAAGCTATTTATGCAGTGTTCTGAGAGTTTTTTTTCAAAGCACATTGCTAGGGTGTTGTGGGAGATTGCTAGGGCTTTGTTTGGTGGTTGTTAGGGTGTTAAGAGTGGTTACCAGAGTGTTACTTTGAGAATTCTTGTGAGAAGTGTTAATTTTGACAGCAAATTTTGCTTTAGTTTTAGTCATAATCTTTTGACTAAAATGGCATTTAGTTTTAGTCATATTTTAGTCATCTGAATTGTTTTTAGTTTTAGTCTAGATTAAGTCGACTAAATATCATAAGATTTTAGTCGACTAAATCTACAGTAAATTTAGTCAGCTAAAAATCTAATGGGTTTAGTTACAGTGTAATGCATTTATTAAGCATTTCTCTAAAATTTCCGAACTCATTATATAGGTTTGATATTAAGGTTTTATCATGATAGACACCGATTTAACTGCTGTGACACACAACATGCCTTTGTTAAAATGAAAAAAACACTTCTCATAAAGAACAAGAACATAGTAATCTTATTAATGAAATACCAGTGGTTATATAGGGTAATTATGCATAAACTTGTTTACCATATTCTTCATTCTTTCAAGCAGACATATTTATTTCTATAAATAAAATTAGATCAATTTTAGGGCTACTAAAGTTTTTGTCAAGAGCAGTGAGTGATTTTCTGTCTGTCTTTTGTTGCTTGATTAACATCAATGACTCGGACAATAGCAACTAAATTAGGCTACTGTCACTTTAAACCCGAATGCACCGCTGCAATGAATGCAATGTACTGATACACGTTCTCCCTACTGTTTACGTTCACCTAAGACGTAATTAACCGTGTTTACGTGAATACTCGTCAAAACGGACAATTCAACATAATTTTGTGTGTAATTCTCCATTCATGCGACGCGAAAGAGTACTCACGCGCTGTGAGATGCGCTTACTGTTTGTGTAGTATGCTTCAGTGTCTGCGCTCTGAAAACCGGACCGAATTGAGTTCTCTCTTGCGTCGTCAGATTTATCCATATGTCTGCTCTTCTCTTACTCCCACATATTGACATTTTTGAACGTTTTATGAGACGTGCAGCAAGTGTATGTTAGCTTATGTCCCGCCGGTTTATATGTACGCATCTAACCTCCGAACCACGCAGCAGATTCGTTCTGAATGAATCTCTTCACAAATCGTCCCTCCCTAACATTTCTCATTTTTTCCTAACAGTCTCGTTTTTATTCGTTGACGAAAAATGTCAATAGATTTTCATCATAGTTTTTGTCATTAAAAAAAAAGTTTTAGTTCATTATCGTCTCGTTGTCGTCGGTGAAATAAATGAAAATTATTCGTCAACGAAATTAACACTGCTTGTGAGTAGCCTAACCATTTACAGGGGGTAGTTGGTGATTTTAATGCCGTCCGAATCCAGAATGTCAGTGTTTTTCTCTCACCACCTCCCTAAAAATCCCCAGCCGAATTACCTACAGTTTTTGACAAACACCAAGGTCGTGTGGTAATTTAATTGCCATCCGAATCCACATCTCTGAGTTTACGTGAAGAATCGATTCAAATTTAAGTGTTTAAACCCTTTTTGAGCACTCCCGACGTTGTACTTCGGTGTAATTTGCATACATATTTATTTCTGAAATGCTGGAAAGTATTCAAATGAACAATACTTCATAACTGCTCCACCACAGCGACTGAGAGAAGAAAAGCACATAAACATTCCAAATGGGTCTTTATTATGCTGTGCAGTGTTGTGGCATCTTGGAAAACTCATTAACTTTTTACTGTGAGTGACAACACTGTGACCGTTCAAAGATGGCAGAGGCTTCGACGTGTCAGGAGCAGCTGAATGTGGCATCTACCTATACATAGCTATGCTAGCAACCACTTAGTTAGCAAACATTTAGCAATGTGTTTAAACCACTTAAAACACCTTAAGTAGTGGTAACATCAACGAAATTTCACAGACAAAAAAAGTCCATTGCCTAATGTCAATAATGCAGTGATGAATGAAGCACTGCTCACACAGATGCCATTTTCAAACCAAGCAGCTTTCTGTTGGATAACACGGCAAATTATCTTTAAGTTGAACCTGTCGACATTGTAACGCCCCAGCAACTACATACAACACTCAACCACCTAGCAATGTGCTAAAGCCACTTAGAACACCTTAAGCCCGATTCAGACGGTAATTGTTTCTCATATGGATGTATGTAAAAAAAAAAATTACATATCACTTCAGTGATAAAACTCATGGATTCGGATGGCGATCTATTCACAGGCGTTACAATGTCGATTCTAAAGGTGCCATCACATCTACCATTTTTCGCAGAATTTTCTTGGATGAAATCCATTAATTGGATACAAATGTGAAGGCGAATGATTTCCAAACACAGATTTTGGAGCTTTCTGTTGGATAACACGGCAAATTATCTTTAAGTTTAACCTGTCGACATTGTAACGCCCCAGCAACTACATACAACACTCAACCACCTAGCAACGTGCTAAAACCACTTAGAACACCTTAAGCCAGATTCAGACGGTAATTGTATCTCATATGGATGTATGTAAAAAAAAAAATGTACGTATCACTTCAGTGATAAAACTCATGGACTCGGATGGCGATCTATTCACAGGCGTTACAATGTCGATTCTAAAGGTGCCATCACATCTACCATTTTTCGCAGAATTTTCTTGGATGAAATCCATTAATTGGATACAAATGTGAAGGCGAATGATTTCCAAACACAGATTTTGGAACAGGTTAAGCTTAAAGATAATTTGCCGTGTTATCCAACAGAAAGCTGCTTGGTTTGAAAATGGCATCTGTGTGAGCAGTGCTTCATTCATCACTGCATTATTGACATTAGGCAATGGACTTTTTTGTCTGTGAAATTTCGTTGATGTTACCACTACTTAAGGTGTTTTAAGTGGTTTAAACACATTGCTAAATGTTTGCTAACTAAGTGGTTGCTAGCATAGCTATGTATAGGTAGATGCCACATTCAGCTGCTCCTGACACGTCGAAGCCTCTGCCATCTTTGAACGGTCACAGTGTTGTCACTCACAGTAAAAAGTTAATGAGTTTTCCAAGATGCCACAACACAACACTGCACAGCATCTTATTTTAAAAACTGCCAAGATTTTAATTCCTGAAGGCATAGGGTGCATCTCAATCAGCTCCCTTGTTCAGTAGTCAGGGCACTGTTCAGGGAGTTGGCCATTTTAAGGGCTGTCTCAATCAATAAATCCTCCCAGTGCACTGGAATGTTCGCTCCCTGAAAAATCCCACAATGCATCGCAAATTCTAGGGAGCATCGGCACTCACTATGCTCCCTTACCGGAAATAACTTCACATTTCCGAAGCGTGAAACATAAACCACACGAGCCAATTTGATAAATATTATGACACGCAATAGAAGATTTGAAAAGACAAACCGTTTTTTAGTATATTTCAGCATAAAAACACACATCGCTAGACAGGTAATGAACACATCTAATTAACATTTATAATTAATATTCGGCTGAAATGTTGTAAGAACATGTAACAGAACAATGTCTTTAAAGAGAATAAAAAATAATATCAAAATGAGATTTGTCCTGCCTGTTGTTTATTACTGTATTGGCCCAAATATAAGACAACCCTGATTATAAGACGACCCCCCTTTTTCCAAATGTACCTTTTGGAAAAAGGCTTTTTAAAAACCAAATCTTGTTTTTTCTCAGTAAAGCACATTTTGTCTTCAATTATTTTCATATTGCATATTTTTCCTATTTTAATTTTTGTTTTGAAAGTATGGTAAAAACTGGTAAAATGTACCAACAATCACATAAAAAAATATATCATTATTTTTATATAATTTATCATTTTTATGATTAAAATCGCAAAGGGAGTTTGGTCCCATCAGGCCCCATCAGTCACGACTCATGCAGCTGTAAGGTTTACTTTTCTTTTGTTTTTATTCGCGATCTTTACAACACGCATTACATTACGTATTTCATGGCACACTCGTTTTATGCGTATTTGGCGCCACCTATTGTTGTGGGTGTATTATTGACATGTCAAAATCTAGACCCTGAATATAAGACGACCGCGTTTTTTCAGATGTATTTCCAAGAAAAAAACATCATCTTATATTCGGGTCAATACAGTAATTCTAGAAATTACGTTCTACAATGTTGTCCGTGGACATTGTACATAGTCATGTCGCTGGAATTTGAGTGATCACTGTCCCAACATGCATTGAGCCAGGGAACTTACCAGTGCCTAAATTCGTGTACATGATCTACTGATTCACAAGCTCGAGAGCTGATTAAGACGCACCCTTGGCGAGAAAGTGTGTGTTTGTGTTTTATATGTATTAACAGGTTTTTAAACTATGGTAACTTAGTTTTTAATGTTGTGTTAACTAGCACCCTCGTCCTGTTGTTGTGTGTTAATTTAGCAAAATCATCTGCTGAAGTCTATTGCAGTACTACAGCTGTAGACACACAGTCTACTTGCTCTCAAGTGTTCATGGACTGGTCTATCCGTTCCAATACTAGCAGACGACTTTCATATAGATGGTTTCAACGGCAACAACATAAACAAATGTTACTGTGCATGCGCGCTTTTGTGGCCCAAACTTCCGGTAGACTTCCACAAAGAATCAGTAACCACAGCAAAGTCCTTCTAGAGTACATTATTTCAGATAACAAACCAAATGTTTGCTGCGTAAATCAGACAGGCTTATTGAAAATGCAAATTCATTCTCTGCCAGCAGGAGGCGCTTTTAGAGCGGCAGAGATGGAGGTTTCCCCGGTAAGGCTGTACACAAAGCAGAGCTGCACTCACAAATGCTGCTTTATCAGGCGTTGCATAGTTTTACTCAAAATAAATGGTAAAATGCTGAAGAAGTGACTCTCAGAGCAGTTCTAGAGATTGTTCATGTACTTCAGTATGTGCCATATCTCGTTTTGATTTAAGTTTACTGACCTACTTTTGATGTGTATCCATCCAAAATGTGCCAAATTCCATGACATTCCGTGTTATACAGTGAATTCAATTTTTATCACTTGATTCCTACGATTCCGTCCGCGTTTTCCACATCGCAGAAATCATATGGCCCCATAAGTGGTTGTTAGGGCTTTGCTGGGTGTTTGCTATCATGTTATGGATGGTTGCCAGGGTGTGTCTGTGGTTTCTAAGGTGTTCTAGTTGGTTTTGTAGGTGATTTCTAAATGTTTTCCTACTAGGTTGCTGGAGTGTTGCTAGGGCGTTACTGTGCAGGTATTTTAAATGGTTTTTAGCTCATTGATAAAGTCTGTGATTGCCTACAGTAGGGCTTAGCTAAGTGTTGTTGTGTGTAGTTACTTTGCGTGTATGTTTGTTCTTGCTGGGCTGTTGTCGGGGTGTTACTATGCAATTTCTAAGGTGTTCTAAATGTTCTTAGTGGATTTTCTGAGGTGTTTAAGGTGATTGCTAGGGCTTTGGAGGTGGTTACTCACTCAAATAAGCCTGTGCCTAAATAGTCCTGAGGTAAAGCTTAGTCTCTCCTTCAATGTTTAGTAGATTTTGAGTGGATTTTTTGCTCTTTTGTTTATCACACCAAGCCAAAATGATACGTCTGAACACTTTGAATGTAATAGCAGGGCTCACAAAATTTCTAAATCCCTGGTAGCCCTTCGGGCAGGTACTCTTCAGATGTTGGTAGGCCCAAAATTTAAAAGGCCAAAAAAAAAAAAAAAAAAAGTTTGTTTTAAATATAGAAAATCAGATAGGAGTTTAAATATCAATCAAAAACATTTTCAATACACAAATATCAACAAATATGAAGGAAGGAATTGTATTTCACTATTTACAAGGTATCTGCAGAATTTTTAAAAATACATTTATGACCCATTTTAAGAGCTGCACAAGTAAAATTAACACAGTATGAGTGGGGTTGGACAATGTCTATGGTAACATACAATATTGAGCCATAAAATTACATGATTTACAGTTCAGATAGGCCTACAGGTTTTCACAAAAACAAAAATCTTATAGCCTCAGCCTTTAGACGATTTTTATGAAAAGGGATAAATCAGGCATATAAATTGTCAATTTAAAACTTATAAATATTACTGTCTTAATTGTTTAGATTTTTAGAATTGTTTAGATTGTTTAGATTTTTCACATTAACTTCTTTCTCATTTACAACTCTATGTGTTTGCTGCGTAAAAACATGAGTTGATATTTGCATTGATCTGACCATAAACAGCAAGAAAGTCTTATTGGAAATGCAAATTCATTCTCTGCCACGAGGTGGCGCTTTAGGAGCGCTGAAATATTGCGGTTTCCCCGGTAAAGGCTGCACACAAAGCAGCTCCGCGCTCATAAACGCTGCTTTATCAGGAATTATAGGTCAAATGAAATTAAAATGCCAATGACACGTTTCTGAGGACCGTCGGTTCCCTTCAGATACATTCAAATAAAGCCGCGTTTTGACTTGAAACGTGCAGCGCTCATATTTATTCAATGACATCATTGCCTTTTGAAGTTTAATCCAGCCGTATCTCGACTCTTGTCTTTCTGTCCCCAACTGTAAGGCCTCTTGAAATTATAATTAAGACATTTCTTATACCATTTAACGTATTTAAAACTTTTTATGGCCTTAAGTTTGATACAACTCACTTTAGGAGTTTTTAAGTACCTGTATTTAAGGTAGCCCGTCAGGCAGAGTGGTGATGCATTTTGGTAGCCCGACTGGAAAACACAATAGCCCCGGGACGTCGGGCTAGCGATTTTGGGAGACCTGAATAGCATTCCTCTCCTCATAGGTAGCATCACCTATTAAAGGTAATATTTAGGTTCGTATAGCACAAGCGCGTGGGTCGAATTACATGCCAGGGTTAGTAGGTTCCTTCAAATCCTGAAGCCTAGGTATGGGCAATTGCAGTGTTTGCCTTAGCAAGCACCACTAAGAAAAGACACCGTTTGGTTCTTTTATCCACAGTGACAAAGAAAGGCAGTATTGTGACATCTCTATCTTATCTTCAGAGTTAAAAGTTTATTCATATGGCTAGCATATGCTGACACATGCACCTGGAGTTCTGTCTGTATTACGGTCATCTTTCATGTGCCACGGAAGCACAGAGTCTTGTGGAATAAATCTCAAACAGTGAAGAAATTCAGAGATTCCGAGAAATCATAAAAAGGCCACCCTACTGCTCTTGTCCTCTCCCCTTCCCCCACATCTCTTTATTCACAGGAAGGAGAGGTATTGCTTTCCTTCAAACCCCCCTCCTCATCAGATACTCTCTCACACACACACACACACACACACACACGTGCACACATCAGGGATTGAGCTGAGCCGCTCTCAGATCCTGCAGGAGTGAGGACGGGAGGAAAGAGCGGTGGGGGCTGAAGCACACCGCACTCGTTGTATCCTTGACAACACAGACACCAGACAAAACCACCACCGACCGTCGCTGTGCCGCCTAAACAAAGGCATTTGTGTGCACTTGTGTATGTCAACAAGGAAAGAGGGCAGATACAGCGATGGAGGGTTGTTTTAGCAACTAGTTGTATAAAGAGTTTGTAAACACACACACACAATTTCCAGTTGTGGCAATATTTTCTCCACTTGACGTCCCATAATGATGTATGTTTATCTATTGCTTATTCACAGGGGGCCTCTAGTCAACATCTTTGCACTGAAATATATTGACACAGCCATGAATGAGCTACAGAAAGAGTGTCCGTATAGATACTATAGCGGCTGTCTTTGGGTTATAGCTTATGGCTGAGTAGAATAAACCAAGTCTGACTAATGGTGAAGTTGGTTAAGTAAGGATAAGAGATACTGTGCGCTCAAATTGATGTTAACCTTTGTTGATTTGAAACCACACGGTTTCAATGTGGTCTGTTTGTGCTCCTATTTTACACATTTATTGACAATGCTAATTGACCTAATTCAGAATGGCTTGTGTGGCACATGTACAGCTTTTTTTATTGGATATATATTTATATTCACACAGAACATAATGATACAATGTGTTTTTGTAATAATAGATAACATGGTACTTTACTTTATCAGATAAAAATGAAAATGTCATCGAAACTTTTCTGAAGACAGTCAGTTCCCTTCAGAGATACATTCTACATATATATAGATATATAAAACATACCGCGCCGTGTTATGATTTTGAAACGTGTAGTGCTCATGTTTATTCAACGAAATCAAACGCCAAAAATAAATCAATGTATGGGAAACACAGGTAATGTATATCGGAAATGTGTTTAAAAATCATATCACCGTTATTGAAAAAAATTATATCGCGGCTAGCATATGCTGACACATGCACCTGGAGTTCTGTCTGTATTACGGTCATCTTTCATGTGCCACGGAAGCACAGAGTCTTGTGGAATAAATCTCAAACAGTGAAGAAATTCAGAGATTCCGAGAAATCATAAAAAGGCCACCCTACTGCTCTTGTCCTCTCCCCTTCCCCCACATCTCTTTATTCACAGGAAGGAGAGGTATTGCTTTCCTTCAAACCCCCCTCCTCATCAGATACTCTCTCACACACACACACACACACACACACACACGTGCACACATCAGGGATTGAGCTGAGCCGCTCTCAGATCCTGCAGGAGTGAGGACGGGAGGAAAGAGCGGTGGGGGCTGAAGCACACCGCACTCGTTGTATCCTTGACAACACAGACACCAGACAAAACCACCACCGACCGTCGCTGTGCCGCCTAAACAAAGGCATTTGTGTGCACTTGTGTATGTCAACAAGGAAAGAGGGCAGATACAGCGATGGAGGGTTGTTTTAGCAACTAGTTGTATAAAGAGTTTGTAAACACACACACACAATTTCCAGTTGTGGCAATATTTTCTCCACTTGACGTCCCATAATGATGTATGTTTATCTATTGCTTATTCACAGGGGGCCTCTAGTCAACATCTTTGCACTGAAATATATTGACACAGCCATGAATGAGCTACAGAAAGAGTGTCCGTATAGATACTATAGCGGCTGTCTTTGGGTTATAGCTTATGGCTGAGTAGAATAAACCAAGTCTGACTAATGGTGAAGTTGGTTAAGTAAGGATAAGAGATACTGTGCGCTCAAATTGATGTTAACCTTTGTTGATTTGAAACCACACGGTTTCAATGTGGTCTGTTTGTGCTCCTATTTTACACATTTATTGACAATGCTAATTGACCTAATTCAGAATGGCTTGTGTGGCACATGTACAGCTTTTTTTATTGGATATATATTTATATTCACACAGAACATAATGATACAATGTGTTTTTGTAATAATAGATAACATGGTACTTGAAAGTAGGGCTGGACGATATGGCCTAAATTTATATCACGATATATTTCTTAATTTCGGTTACTTGTATTTCCGATACTGATATGAACACTATTTAAAAAAAGCCTCATAAAAAAATGCCAAGAACACCCACAACATATGTCTGTACCTAAAAACTTCTGAAAAATTAATTTCCCAAGTCTATGAAACCTCCTCCTATAAAACTATATAATATTTAAGAAAAACAACCAGCACAAATAAATTAATGTTCACCTTATATCAAACTATAGGCTGACATACACTACCAGTCAAAAGTTTTTGAACAGTAAAGAGAAAAATAAATCAATGTATGGGAAACACAGGTAATGTATATCGGAAATGTGTTTAAAAATCATATCACCGTTATTGAAAAAAATTATATCGCGATACATATTGATATTGAATTATTGTCCAGCCAAAAGAGGAGGACATAGCAATTAACTGAAAAGGAGTTGTACATAACTGAACAGATGTCATTTCCCACTATGTTTCTTAAATTGTAATTTTTTCACTAACCTTATTAAATGTCATCTTTCACATCAAATTCTTACATTGTTTCAATTAAGAAACCTCCTCCTATAAAACTATATAATATTTAAGAAAAACAACCAGCACAAATAAATTAATGTTCACCTTATATCAAACTATAGGCTGACATACACTACCAGTCAAAAGTTTTTGAACAGTAAAGAGTTAAAGAATTATCTTCTGCTCACCAAGCCTGCATTTATTTGATCCAAAATACAGCAAAAACAGAAACATTTTGACATTTTTAACCATTTAAAATAACTGTCTTCTATTTGAAAGTATTTTAAAATGTGATTTATTCCTGTGATTTCAAAGCTGAATTTTTTAGCATCATTACTCCAGTCACATGATCCTTCAGAAATCATTCTAATATGCTGATTTGCTGCTCAAAAACATTTATTATTATGTTGAAAACAAATGAGTAGATTTTTTTTCAGGTTCCTTTGATGAATAGAAAGTTACAGCATTTATCTGAAATAGAAATCTTTTGTAACATTATAATCTTTTTGATCAATTTAAAGCATCCTTGCTAAATAAAATTATAAATAAAATAAAATTTCAGCGCTAAATAAAATTTCTGACTGGTAGTGTAGGCTGATTATTCTTATAGATTGGAACAAATGTGCTTCAGTCAGGATAAAGAATATGAAGAGTGCTCTGAGTTGCTGCAGAAAACAAAAAAATTGAGCAACAACAAAAACACTTTGACTTCATGATTCTCATTTGCTCTGACATGCACTGTGAGCTTTAAGGTCTTATATAGACAGGTGTGTGGTTTTCCTAATCAAGTCCAATCAGTATAATCAAACACAGCTGGACTCAAATGCAGGCGTAGAACCCTCTCAAGGATGATCAGAAGAAATGGACAGGACCTGAGTTAAATATATGAGTGTCACAGCAAAGGGTCTGAATACTTAGGACCATGTGATATTTCAGTTTTTCTTTTTTAATAAATCTGCAAAAATGTCAACAATTCTGTGTTTTTCTGTCAATATGGGGTGCTGTGTGTACATTAATGAGGAAAAAAAATTAACTTAAATGATTTTAGCAAATGGCTGCAACATAACAAAGAGTGAAAAATTTAAGGGGGGTCTGAATACTTTCTGTACCCACTGTATATATAGATATATAAAACATACCGCGCCGTGTTATGATTTTGAAACGTGTAGTGCTCATGTTTATTCAACGAAATCAAACGCCACAAATAAATCAATGTATGGGAAACACAGGTAATGTATATCGGAAATGTGTTTAAAAATCATATCACCGTTATTGAAGAAAAATTATATCGCGATACATATTGATATTGAATTATTGTCCAGCCAAAAGAGGAGGACATGGCAATTAACTGAAAAGGAGTTGTTGTACATAACTGAACAGATGTCATTTCCCACTATGTTTCTTAAATTGTAATTTTTTCCCTAACCTTATTAAATGTCATCTTTCACATCAAATTCTTACATTGTTTCAATTAATTCAGTTAGAATAATAAGAAACTATTGAGCTGTTACCATTCAAATGAAATCAGTTTCAACAAACTCCATCTTTCCACTGCAGGAAACACAGAAGCTGCATCTGAAGTGGCATTAGATGTGTTTACACAGACTGTTTGATGAAGCTGAGGTGCCATAAATGCATTTACACTGCAAAATTTCGAATGCATAAAGAATTTTATAAGATTAATGTTTTAAATATTTTTTAAACATACAAATAAGAAATGTTGGGAAAAATGCAATGATAGTTTTAAATACGAGACCAAACCAGTAGGTGGCGGCATATGACTGTTTGAATGAGTGAGTCATTTAGTACTTAAAGGGGTCCTATTATGCTCTTTTACAAAGTCTTGTTTTTTTTTTTGGGGTGTACTAGAACAGGCTCTCCTACTAGGTTGTTCGAAAAACAAATAATTTTTCACATATTTTACATTATTACAACACCTCTCTCCCCAGTCTGGCATGAACGGCTCGAATAGTTCCTGTATCAAACGAAGGCCCGCCTTCTGAAATACGAAATGTGCTGTGATTGGTAGCACTCGACGCCTGGTCGGGTAATGTCATGCCCCTTACCATAGCTGCTTGCGAGCTTCAGTGTAAATATTGCATCAAAATCAAATCAATTTGAGCACGATTTAAAACCGGATGATTGTAACCACTCTAATGGCGCTTTTCCACTGCGTGGTACGACTCGACTCGGCACGGCTCAGTACAGCTCGGCTCGGCTTGCGTTTCCACTATAGTTGCGCCGACTCTGTTGCTGTGACTCCTGAAAAAACCTTTTCATTCCGTGTCGCCCCATCAAGCTCTCGCTGGATCCGCTCCTCTGCTATCAACGTGAGGAACGTCTGTTCTTCCTCAACAGACAACGAAACAGCCACTTTTGGTTGTTAAAAAAGGTGCGCTTGTTCAAAACAGTTGCGTTCGATCCTTCGCTGGCAGTGCTGATTTAAATCTAGCGGTTCTGTTGTGTTTGCGTCGCAAGTTCAGTGACGCAGGTAGTGACGATTCTCTCCGACCAATCCGTGATCAGCAGAGTTTACACGTCACATGTTGGTAACGGTACGGTTCACTTGGAACCTCAACCGAGGTGGTACTAAAAAAAGGACCAGGTACCAGGTATTGTACCCAGTGGAAAACCCCCCAAAAGTGAACCGTACCGTACCGTACCGTGCCGTGCCGTACCATGCAGTGGAAAAGCGCCATAAGTTTGTCTGCCTTGGGAAAGCTAGCGCGTCTCCGACATGGTGATAACACTCGTTGCCTTCTCTAGTGCAGCTCAACCAGGTCTCATCCCATTCGTCGATAATTGTGATATCACAAATCCCGGAAAATATGCGTTGTAGTCCAAACGAGTCATTCGTTGTAGTTTTTGAAAAGTGATTTCTGTTAAATAAAATATCTCCTTTTGAACTGGACTTTGAGCTTTGTAACTTTGCAGATCTTTTTTTATGCTAAAAAAAAAAAAAGCATAATAGGACCCCTTTAATTCAACAGATTCATTAAAACGGCTGATTCGTTCAGAAACAAGGCAAGTGACTACTATCTTTGTGAATGGGTTACTGATGTGGATTCATTCAGTAACGAAACACCGCTGTGTTGCTCGGAGACACAAAATAGTTCTGCTGTGGTTTGATTGGAACTATTTTCATCAGCGAAATCGAGCAAAAGCAGTAAATATTGTGTCTAAAATGTAAGTCATTTAATTTTAACTTCTTGTTTATTGAACTACTATTGTATAAAATCACATTGCAATCGTGCTGAAACATTTTGTTCGTGTAATGTTGCGTACTTAAATCATATATTCAATTTTTTTTTTTTTAACCGCAGTATGCATCTATAAGTTTCTGTAAGTGCTGTTGCCCTCATTTGTTTTGTTTTCTGCACAAGTCTCTCTCACACACTCAGGCCGCGCAAGCCTCATCTGGTGCGACATAAAAACATTATCAATCGCCGTAAGTGTGACGTCAAAACAGACCGGCTCGGAATCTGCAAACTGACCGACCGGTCACCGGTCTGAGCCGATCATGTGGAAAACCGGCTAATTCCCTGGCTGGTCGATCGGTGCTTCTCTATTTTTTTATATCTTTTATATTATATATTTTACACTCTAAAAAACACCTTTATAAAAACACCGATATAAAATATATTTTATATCTTTATATTTTTAGCAGTATATTATTTTATATTTAAAGTGTATTATAATTTTTATTAATTCATTTATTTATTTATAATTTTGACTTTTTAGTGGTATGTTTACAGTCTGAAAAACACTGGGTTAAAAACAACCCAATTTGGGTTGTTATTAACCCAAGGGCTGGGTAAATATAGGACAAAACCCATCTTGGGTTAAATTTACCAAACAAATTGGGTTGTTTATTTAACCCAGCATAATGGGTTGATTTAACCCAGCTAATGGGTTTATTCATTTTTACTATATTGCTAGCTTATTTTTTACTTCATACATTAATGTTCACAGATTAACTTAAATCCTCTAAACTTTTCTAAAATACTCCACACAACCATTGGTTTGCATGATAACTTCCTTTATTTATCATTTACAGCATTGTTTATATAGTTTTTAATAGGATATACATGATATTGCCTATATTTAAACTCGTTTAACAAACATTAGAAGAAAAATTCAACATTAAACAGAAGTAATTCACGTGTAATCGACCAGTCTCTGTTATTCTGTTTCCACCGTATTAGCGGTGCTGATTTAAATCTAGCGGTTCTGTTGTGTTTGCGTCGCAAGTTCAGTGACGCAGGTAGTGACGATTCTCTCTGACCAATCCGTGATCAGCAGAGTTTACACGTCACATGTTGGTAACGGTACGGTTCACTTGGAACCTCAACCGAGGTGGTACTAAAAAAAGGACCAGGTACCAGGTATTGTACCCAGTGGAAAACCCCCCAAAAGTGAACCGTACCGTACCGTACCGTGCCGTGCCGTACCATGCAGTGGAAAAGCGCCATAAGTTTGTCTGCCTTGGGAAAGCTAGCGCGTCTCCGACATGGTGATAACACTCGTTGCCTTCTCTAGTGCAGCTCAACCAGGTCTCATCCCATTCGTCGATATTTGTGATATCACAAATCCCGGAAAATATGCGTTGTAGTCCAAACGAGTCATTCGTTGTAGTTTTTGAAAAGTGATTTCTGTTAAATAAAATATCTCCTTTTGAATTGGACTTTGAGCTTTGTAACTTTGCAGATCTTTTTTATGCTAAAAAAAAAAAAAAGCATAATAGGACCCCTTTAATTCAACAGATTCATTAAAACGGCTGATTCGTTCAGAAACAAGGCAAGTGACTACTGTCTTTGTGAATGGGTTACTGATGTGGATTCATTCAGTAACGAAACACCGCTGTGTTGCTCGGAGACACAAAATAGTTCTGCTGTGGTTTGATTGGAACTATTTTCATCAGCGAAATCGAGCAAAAGCAGTAAATATTGTGTCTAAAATGTAAGTCATTTAATTTTAACTTCTTGTTTATTGAACTACTATTGTATAAAATCACATTGCAATCGTGCTGAAACATTTTGTTCGTGTAATGTTGCGTACTTAAATCATATATTAAATTTTTTTTTTTAACCGCAGTATGCATCTATAAGTTTCTGTAAGTGCTGTTGCGCTCATTTGTTTTGTTTTCTGCACAAGTCTCTCTCACACACTCAGGCCGCGCAAGCCTCATCTGGTGCGACATAAAAACATTATCAATCGCCGTAAGTGTGACGTCAAAACAGACCGGCTCGGAATCTGCAAACTGACCGACCGGTCACCGGTCTGAGCCGATCATGTGGAAAACCGGCTAATTCCCTGGCTGGTCGATCGGTGCTTCTCTATTTTTTTATATCTTTTATATTATATATTTTACACTCTAAAAAACACCTTTATAAAAACACCGATATAAAATATATTTTATATCTTTATATTTTTAGCAGTATATTATTTTATATTTAAAGTGTATTATAATTTTTATTAATTCATTTATTTATTTATAATTTTGACTTTTTAGTGGTATGTTTACAGTCTGAAAAACACTGGGTTAAAAACAACCCAATTTGGGTTGTTATTAACCCAAGGGCTGGGTAAATATAGGACAAAACCCATCTTGGGTTAAATTTACCAAACAAATTGGGTTGTTTATTTAACCCAGCATAATGGGTTGATTTAACCCAGCTAATGGGTTTATTCATTTTTACTATATTGCTAGCTTATTTTTTACTTCATACATTAATGTTCACAGATTAACTTAAATCCTCTAAACTTTTCTAAAATACTCCACACAACCATTGGTTTGCATGATAACTTCCTTTATTTATCATTTACAGCATTGTTTATATAGTTTTTAATAGGATATACATGATATTGCCTATATTTAAACTCGTTTAACAAACATTAGAAGAAAAATTCAACATTAAACAGAAGTAATTCACGTGTAATCGACCAGTCTCTGTTATTCTGTTTCCACCGTATTAGCGCTGGTTCTTGTGCCCGAGCTGGAGTCGTGTTCGGCAGGGAACTGCCAACGGACCCCCGCCCTGCATTTCACTCTAGCTGAAACATGCTGTGACTCCATAACCTGCCAATAAACAGCTCTGAGGACATGTTTTAACATCCAAAGTATTATATTCTGTATCTTTATGAATGAAATCGTTTATTTTATTCAAAGCATCAGGCTTTTCCATCACGCGAAAAGACTGCGGCACTCGTTAAAGGTGATTCACACAGCACGCCTGTATGTTGCCCTGCATAAAATTGAACGATATACAGCACAGTAACGATTTTATAGATAAAATAAAATGTACACAAACCTGTATTTTACTGAAGAATGCATCAATTCGATGGCGATTAAAACTGCTCTCTCGTGAAAAGACGCAAAATCCCCGCGATAAATAACTCAACTGCTGGCCTGGGTTACGTCTGACCCAGGATCTGAGTAACACAAAAACGACCCAAACATTGGGTTATGTCATGTCTGACCCAGGAGCTGCAAAACAACCCAAACACTGGGTTGTTACATTTGACCCAGGAGCTGGGTAACACAAAAACTACCCAAACATTGAAAAAAATAACCCAAAAAAGGCTCAACCCAGCATTTGGGTTAAAAAAAATAACCCAGGATTTTTTTAGTGTAATTTTATAATTTATGTTTATGTTATGATGCTTTGCAATACGATTGTCATGACACTGTTCCGTCTACACATGAGAATGTGTAGTTGCTTGCTAGATATTTTCATACAGTTGCTCTGATTTAAAGCCCCATCCACATTCAGATCAAATTTGTGGGTGCACTTTGATATTTATGGGGGAAAAAAGTAAAATATGGCATCGAGACATCATGTCATAAAGCAGTATCATGCGATATGATTCCCACTGCAACTACGGTGCCAAAAGTGACCGGTACACCGTAAGTGCTGCAGTGCATATGCGGAAGAATCAAACAAAAACCTCCAAGAAATGTGTTCATTGTCAACATGCACATGAATTTTGTGTTGAAACAAGGCCCAGTAATTGTTTTTTGAGATTCACTCTCGTCACCTGCTGTGAATGCGTCTTAAGCTGCAGGTACGTGCTGGTTATATTGCACTGCAATACCTGTGTGCGCTGACTGTAGTGTGTGTCTGTGTGTGTGTGTGTGAGAGCGCTGCCACTGCTGCACTCTTCTCTTTGTCTACGCGCTAACACTGACAGATGGAGAGACCACATGGATCATGGCAGATGAGAGGGAGGGAGGAGATAGAGAGCAGAGGAGATGGAAAGAGGACGGTGGTGGGGGGTTCGTGCACAGGCTAGGAGGTGGTGTGTGTGTGTGTGCGCGCCGGGGCATATGGTGGCCAGGAAAAAAGCAGCCTGCAGTGGGTGTCTGCCTGCCCGTGTGTATTAGCATTTGATTTTCCAAAGCCTGCTTAGATGTGGCTTCCTCATATACGTAAGCTTGTGTTTGAGTGTTGTCGCTATAAGAACGCAGGCTATAAAACAATCTGGATATTTATAAGATTCACGTTCGTGTGAGCGTGTGCTTGGATGACAGAGCTCTGTTTAGTATGCAGGGACCAGGATGTTTTTGCTGCCAGTGTGCTATGAAGCCAACACTGGCCTGTAGCACAGAATAAGAATTATGCCTCGCTCTCTCTTCCTCTTCCCCCTCCTCTCACTTCCTCCAGTGAGGATACCTCACCAATAAGAGAGAGAGAAACTTTGGCCGTCTCAGCCACTGTGTTGCCATAGATACCATGGCTCATAGCGCTTTACTTCCGAAATCAATGGCAGACTCGAGATGGGAAAGGTGGGAGTTTTGTGTGCGGAGCTTGCACATGTGTGTGTGTGTATGAAAATGTTTGACACCTGTCAACATGCGAGAATTGTTATTTAGTGTTTAGTGTGTTTACTGCTGCTGGGAGATTGCAGTGGGTAGCATTTTTCCTTGCCCACCCTCAAAACATGTAGACGCTCTCTATGGCTTGATACTGATATTTTGGCTTTGTTACGATTCCATCTCTGTATTGATACTAAGTCAATACCTTGAAAACAACAGGCAGTAGTTGTTTGTCATGTAGCTTGAATAATTACTAAACCAGTAATTGAAATAAACATAAAATTGTCGTGTACAGATGAGGCTGGCAGATAAAACCCATCTTTAAATCAAGCAGGGTCATGGAATCTATCACTGTTGTATGAAATTACATGAACAATTATGGAATGTGAAATACAGTTGTCTCAGCATGTTTCCAGTTGTGGTTCTTAATATATTCTCTAGAAATATTTCAAAACAAAAACATATTTTGTTTTAATTGAGCAAGGAATAACAACTGTTAATTTACTTTGATTAGCTGTACATGTACAGTATCTCACAGAAGTGAGTACACCCCTCACATTTTTGGCTTGACACCATCTGAACCAAATACATTTATCTTGGTCTCATCAGATGCCCGTTGCGGGCTTTCTTGTGCATCATCTTTAGAAGAGGCTTCCTTCTGGGACAACAGCCATGCAGACCAATTTGATGCAGTGTGCGGCATATGATCTGAGCACTGACAGGCTGACCCCCCACCCCTTCAACCTCTGCAGCAATGCTGGCAGCACTCATACGTCTATTTCCCAAACACAACCTCTGGATATGACGCGGAGCACGTGCACTCAACTTCTTTGGTCGACCACGGCGAGGCCTGTTCTGAGTGGAACCTGTCCTGTTAAACCGCTGTATGGTCTTGGCCACCGTGCTGCAGCTCAGTTTCAGGGTCTTGGCAATCTTCTTATAGCCTACGGCATCTTTATGTAGAGCATCAAGTCTTTTTTTCAGATCCTCAGAGAGTTCTTTGCCATGAGGTGCAATGTTGAACTTCCAGTGACCAGTATGAGAGAGTGAGGGCGATAACACCAAATTTAACACACCTGCTCCCCATTCACACCTGAGACCTTGTAACAATGAGTCACATGACAACGGGGAGAGAAAATGGCTAATTGTGCCCAATTTGGACATTTTCACTTAGGGGTGTACTCCCTTTTCGTCTGCTGTGTTGTCATATCAGTGCCTGTTCTGACACTTATTATTATTTTTATTATTATAGTAATAATAGTGACTGATTTTTAATAATTATTGATGCATTGAGTTTTTATTCTCACATTGATGCATTTTTAACACATACACAGTGACCATGTTCATGGTCATTCTCTTAGAATTGAAGTTGTTTCTGTTGTTTTATTAGGCTTGGACTTGGTTGTACTGTTTAGAGTTTTAAAAAAGCAACAAAAACACTCTAACACTTGTTACTACAACTTCCTGAACAGTGCTGAATATCAGAACCGTGTTTTGTACCATTTTTACTGATGTGTAACCCTAAACACTCACACACGTGTTTGTTCTTTAAAGTTCTGAAGTGATCAAATATTTTTGATGATATATTTTCAGACTGGAATTTAGCATTGCTCTAATTCGCTCAACAAAAAAAGCCAGTAGGATTTTTTTCTATTGGCTTTTGTGTCGCCTCTGGCTTGCTTAGTTGGGGACACTTCATTTCCAGCGATATCGTTGACTTGATTGCAAATGATTGCAAAGATACTATTTAAACTGAACTGAGCTGGATGATGACATCACTGAATTCAATGATGAACTGTCTTTAACTGAAAAATTAGTGTTTACTATTGTCATTTTGCATTATTGACACACTATTTTCCTAAGTAATGCTGTTCAGTTGCTTTGACACAATCTGTATTGTTAAAAGCGCTATATAAATAAAGGTGACTTGACTTGACTTGACTTGACTTATTGAAGAAAATAAGCTCTGTGCCTAATGAACGTTTATGATTCTTAAAGGGGTCCTATTATGCTCTTTTACAAAGTCTTGATTTTGTTTTGGGGGTGTACTAGTACAGGCTTTCATACTAGGTTGTTCGAAAAACACATTATTTTTCACGTATTTTACATTATTGCAATACCTCTCTCCCCAGTCTGGCAAGAACGGCTCGAATAGTTTCTGTATCAAATGAAGGCCCACCTTCTGAAATACGAAATGTGCTGTGATTGGTTAGCTGGGCCAGTGTGTGTTGTGATTGGCACAATCGGATGATTGTAACCACTCTATGTTCGTCTGCCTTGGGAAAGCTAGCGTGTCTCTGACATAGTGATAACACTCGTTGCCTTCTCTAGTGCAGCGCAACCAGGTCTCATCCCATTCGTCGATCTTTGTGATATCACAAATCCCGGAAAATATGCGTTGTAGTCCAAACGAGTCGTTCGTTGTAGATTTTGAAAAGTGATTTCTGTTAGATAAAAGATCTCCTTTTGAAGTGGACTTTGAGCTTTGTAACTTTGCAGATCTTTTTTATGCTCAAACAGCAACATTACAGACTAACTAAAGTTGAAAAAGTGAAAAAGCATAATAGCACCCCTTTAAGCCCGGGACACACCAAGCCGACGGTCAGCCGTCGGTGAGTGTCTGTCGGGCTAGTTTGTTTGGTGTGTTCCACACGTCAGCTCTCATCGAGCTCACGTCGGCGGGAGTTTGCCCAATTTAACATGTTGAGTTGGGACCGTTGGGGATGCCGGGGAAAGTGAGAACTCTGATTGGATGTTCAGTTTAGCAAACGAGTCAGTGCTTGAAAATTAATGCAAAAGTGATGAAAACGGGCAAGTAAATGAAGGTTGCACAAACAGAAGACGGTTCTAATGTTACGTGATCTTGCCCAAGCATTCCAATTTGTCAATATTTTCATAACAACATGAGCAGCTTAAAATTATGAAAGTTATCAACATTACTGATATTCAAAATGGTAAGCAAGTGCTGCTTAGTTTATGTTTCGTATATCTGCGTTTATCTCGTATATCTTTGTTTCGGTTTCTCCTTTTGAATGATGAATATTTACTATTGATAGCTGCAGATATAGACAGCTAATTCCTCTCACGCAGACAAAGAATGCCCATGTTCGTTTGCATTCAGCTGTAGTCTGTGCGGTGTGTTTTTTGTCCAGACGCTGCCGATGCAAGGTGACAACACCGTCGGCTTTTGTCGCCACTAGCTCTTTGAAGTCGACTTGGTGTGTCCCAGACTTTTCATATGTTTTGTTCATCAAGATAATCTTCATAAATGGACACAACATCTTTTAAAAATTTTAATTTGCGTAACTTCAACATCACATTAACTAAGTTTCCGACAAACTCTTTTGATTTTTATTTAAAAATTGGAAAGTTTTAGTTAGAATAGTTTGCAAGAACACAAATATATATAAGCAATGAGGCTGTAAAAGCGAACTAGTAAGTACATGAGTTTACCTGTTAGGTAGGGTTGTGCCAATAGATGATATTATCATGTTTCGATGATAGTCAAAGATATTTCCTGTGGCTAATGCCTTTGACGACCGCAAGACCATTATTACTGTTTTTATTATCAGGCTAGTATTATTATCTAATTAATGCAAGGGCTTATTTTTTCCATCATGTTTCTTTTTATGCATTTTTATAGTGTTGCACATTATAACCAATCACACACAATTCCATTGATCTTATGAATGCAATGGCCTAGCAGAGGTGTTCAGATGAGTAATCGCTGAAACACTAGAGTTTTGAGCACGCTCGCTGACTGAATTCTGGTCTCTCATCTTAAACCACAAAGTGCAGATGTACGTGCAATGTAATTATAAGAGATTCATTCATCATACAGTGTATCATAAAGTGCATAAACTCGCGCTACACTGAAGTTAGTGATGCTCTTTGATGATGTAAATACTGTTTGCTCTTTTCTGTAGCTGCTGCTTACTGAGGAAATGTAGCCTAAGCATTAGAAACTTACAATGTTTTCTATTTAATTGTTATCATGTTAAATACAAATTCAGTCATATTAAAATATTTTAGAACATCTGTATGCTACTTGACTAAAAAGATATAGCCTAATGTGTAATTAATAGGTCACATTAACATTAGGCTGCTTTTAGCCTTACCCTAGAGTTTGTTCAGTCTCACAAATTAAATAAATTAGCACGATATTATTGTGTATCGACGATCTCATAGGCTAACGTTTGGACGATATGAATATAGAGCATATCGGCCAACACTACTGTTAGGCATGATGATTATTAATGTCCCCGGCAACCTCTGTAGTCCCATTTAGTCACTTGTTAGCAACCATCTTTTTAAATGCATGTAAATCATGAGTGAGGTATTACTGATGTAATTTGTGTCATAGAATAAATTGTGAAAACTTCTTGAGCTTGTTTTAACCACAGCCCTCATTTCAGGCATTTAACTAAAAACCTCTTTAAAAACCCACTGAACTCAGAACGATGCAACCAGAAGTGCTCAAATGCTTATTGATTTCTAGGTTTTAGGGCACATTCCTGCAGCACACTCCACTGACTTCCATTGCTTTATACTGAGCTAATGACGCTTTTAATCAGCTATCCCTAAACTGAACCCTTGTAGAAAGCATTTTTACATTTTTATTCATTTTCAAGCATTTTTACATTTCATCACACTCTGGTTATATCAAAGAACTAACAAGAGCTTAGCGACTGTCCTCATTCCTCAGGCTTTACCGCTTGTTTTCCCAACACAACTGAAGGAGAGAAACAGGAAGATAAAGAGCGAGAGACACCTGGGTCGCACACCCCCACGTACAAAAAAAAAAAGAAAAACAGCTGCCTCTTTCCATATGGCAAAGTCATGGATATGACACCCGAACTGCGCACACACACACACAGTATCAACACAAGCTGCTCCGCTCTCTTCTGAAAGACCTTCACTATTTCACACCTTAAACCGAAGTGAACTGCATTACAGCAGACTCGCGCGCGGTTCCACGCAGTGACACGTTGAGTTCATTTTAATAGTAGAGCTTTAAAGCCAAACTTTTGTCCCTGTTGTGTCAGCTTCCTCTGCTTCCATGTAGAAATATGTATTGTGGCATTATACATATGCCAGTCGAACAGTCGTGTCATTATTTTATATTTAGTGTAATAGCGGCACCTCATCCTGCCGACACAGGCTGTCTTATCTTTCCCAAGGAGCCTCCAAACTGTCATATCCTGAAAGAAAGACGGAGGGAGGGTGGGTGAATTGTCTTAAAAAAGGAGGCAGCTCTCAAAACGCTCACTGACAACTTGAGAGAGTGAGAAGGAAGGAGAGAGAGCGAGTTAAGGAGCTTTGAAAAGGATTAGGTGCAGAATTTAACTTTTTTGTAGCCAAAGATGCCTTCTCAGAGCAATTTGCCTTGAACGCTGAAACATGGTTAATCCCTTCTTAAAAGAGCATAATCCAACAACCCTGCTACCTGATCCACACTGCGGAGAGACTGAGAGCTGTGGCGCTCCACTCTGCCTGAACCAACACACACTGGCTCCAAAAACACGCCAGAGGAACCCTGCACGCTTTGCCGTCAACTTAAACACTCGTTTACAAACCTCTGACACAGAATGTCCTTACAGAGTTTTGGGTGTGCTAGAGCTGCTGCCGAGAGAGAGTGTGCCAATGAGAGCGTTGCAGGAGGAATGCAAACAAAGCCTGAGTACTGAGTATTGTGCAGCATACACTGCACACTGGGGAAAAAAAGGTGTGGAAACAAATTTCACTCGGAAGTTGCTAGTAAATCTCATACGATTACAAAGAAACATCAACTAACAATGAATTAAACATGAATTTTTGAAGTAGACTAAACATTTTCTTATAAAATGCACTTGAATAATCTTTGTTTTAAAGGGGTCATATGATGCGATTTCAAGTTTTCCTTGCTCTTTGGAGTGTTACAAGCTGTTTGTGAATAGATACAATCCCTAAAGTTGCAAAGACTAAAGTCTCAAATCCATAGAGATATTCTTTATAAAAGTTAAGACTCGTCCACGCCCTCTTAAAACGCCTCGTTTAAACACGCCCCCACATGTCTACATCACGATGTGGGAAGATTTGCATTCCGAGATTCATCTGCTTTCCGAGTGCAAGTGACTGCAGCTTTAAACATGTCTTCGCCGGTCTAGAGGTTTTTCTCGGCCGCAGCGGAGACTGGAGCTGTTTGCAAAGCATGTTCAGCAAGGATTCCGAGAGAAAGAAAAAAGGTGTCAAGTTTTAACACAACAAATCTAAGTGTATCTCACTTGAAAGGTCGTCATCGCAGCAAAGCTGTATTAAAAGAATATGAAGCAGCCACGGCAGCAGCTACTAGCGCTAAGCCTTAAACACGGAGAAGCATGTGGAGAAGCAACAAATCCCGGTTTCCAGAACTTGCCTCACTTGCACGGAAATAAAAGTCAGTTCCTTGCACCAGCATAGACAGTGAACATTTATTTTCTGCTGCTGCAAATGTTATGAATGAAAAAATATACCGAATTGGGTGTGAGAAGGTAGAGATGCTTCTGTTTATTAAGAAGAATCTCCCACTAATGCCCTCACATAACAAATAGAAAAGACAATAGACATTAAACAGAGACATGTGAAAATATACACTGTAAAAAAAAATCTGTAAATTTACGGTAAAAAAACTGCAGCTGTGGTTGCCGGAATTTTACCGTAAAAAATACGGTAGCAACGTTTTAGGTTTCAACTTAAATTTACAGTTAAATACCGTAATTTCATTAACTGATATAATGTTAATATACCAACCTATTGAAGTACTGAAATCTGTTTTGTACCTTTGTAATACACTGATGACCACCAAATGCAGGTGGTGATGAGAAAGTCACATGATGAACCAAAGTCCATCACAAGCAGCTTTTAAATAATAACATATATAGAAGGTGCACAGTGTCATTCACACAAACACTAAACACCATCATGGTGACACACATGAAACTGAAATAATGCATTAAACATTCATTTAACAACATTAGGTGTAACGCACAACCCTAATATACAAAACTGATAAGAAGAAACTAAGAAGAAACATAGTTATTTCAACAAAAAAACATCAAATTTGAAAAATAACGCAGGGAATTGTGGGAATGTCAATTTAGGGTTATTCACTATAAATTATACAGTCTTTTTCACTTCCAAAAACGGTATACTACCGTAAAATTGCATGTAATGTCCAATACCGTTTTTCACCGTATATAGTAGGGAAATTTACCGTTAACCATTTAACAGGTTTTTACTGTAGCATTTTTACAGTCTTTTACCATTAAATTCACGGTCATTTTTTACTGTGTGTGTACTTTGGAGGAGGGTAAGACATGTTGAGTAGTGCAAATTGGAAATCATTTTAAGTTCATTATTATTATTTATTTTATGTTAAACTGTATAATTTCAGAGAAATCTCAACTATGCCCTATGCACTTTTGAGGATGCACTTTTGTTTTTCTTTCTTTTTCAGCTTGTTGACAGATAGATCTAGTGTATCGTGTGTGACATTGATATGTATCTGTGATTTAAAACTCTGAACATCTTCGGCTGCGCTCACATAGTGTGAGCGCTGACAGATAATATCTGTCAACACTAAGACTCTGTGATGCTTAAGAGATTTTTTTGTTCAGTATTAACTGTCTAATAATGTGATTTTCTGGATTTTTTTTTCTCATTTTGTCTCTCATAGTTGAGGTATACCTATGATGAAAATTACAGGCCTCTCTCATCTTTTTAAGTGGGAGAACTTGCACAATTGGTGGCTGACTAAATACTTTTTTTCCCCACTGTATGTCTTTGTGTTTTGACAGGCAGTTGTTGTATTTATTTGTAAAGCATGCTACTGTTCTCTTTACAGTTGTTACTGATGTTTTTAGAATGACGTTTATAATGTTACAAAAGTTTTGTTTGAAATAAACCCTGTTCTTTTGAACTTTCTATTTACCAGAGAATGTTGAAACAATGTATCAGTTTCCACTAAAATACTAAGCCGCACAACTTTGATAATAACGAGAAATGTTTCTTGAGCATCAAAATAGTATACTACAATGATTTTTGAAATATCATGTGACACTGAAGACTGGAGTAATGGCTACTGAAAATTCAGCTTTGCCATCACAGGAATAAATTAGTCATATTTTAAAATGTACTGATATAGAAAACGGTTATTTTAATTCGTAATAGTATTTTTTGTTATTTTTATTTAATTGATAATTTAGCCTTGGTAAGCATAAGATACTACTTTTAAAAAACCTTTAAAAATTTACGTTCCTTAAACTTTTGAATGGTAGCGTATATATCTCTTTTAACGGTTTTATTTTTTTTTACTATGCATTTATATTTATTATAAATGTTGTATATCATTATATATTATATACTTTATTAGGATATTTATTATTTATATTATTTATATATCTATGTGTATTACAGAATTATATTGAACTTGTTTTAAGTTTGTTTTTATGTATGGAAGGATTTATGAAATTGGATTTATAGAATTATTGCAAAGTAAAGTATGAATCAAGAAATTATTGAATATATTTCTAACATTTAGAGGATGACATGCAATGTAAAACAGCACTTTTCTGGCACCAGGTTCAATATTTTAATTTCCACATAATTGGATTTATAGAATTATTGCAAAGAAAAGTATAAATCAAGAAATTATTAAATATATATTTCTAGCTTTTAGAGGGTGAAATGCAATGTAAAACAGCACTTTTCTGACACCAGGTTCAATATTTTAATTTCCACTTAATTTTTATGAACTCATTGTTAGAAAGAACTCTTTCAATTACAACTGCAAGTATCAGGAAATCTACTGTTTTTATATCCTTTTTTTCTCTCTATTTATGTGAATTTTCCTTTCTTTGTTACTCTCATTCTTCGTTTCTGTTTGCAACCTGAGGAGCATTGCACACTGTGTTTGCCACCCACTCTTCACTGCCTGTGGACTCGCAGTGAGAGAGAGAGAGCTGCATGTGTTATTTGGGAGGAGTGGCTGCTTTAGCTATCTCCTCTCTCATTAGAGGACACTGGGAATGCTGCAGTGGCCACACTCAGCAGCCCTTTCGCGCACTGTTTGGACATGAAACAAATACTTTCTGCTTCTACACAAGTGTTTGCAGGCTCTTCAGGAGTTCATCCTGTAGCTACCTTTCTATTTCACCTCTAGAAACCTTTTATTTACGGTCCTGGCCCTTGATGCAGTTCTATGTTGATGCGATTGATGGCACGTTGAGTGAAGCCAGCTAGTTCCCCTGACCCACATTTGTTTTTTTCCTGCCGCCCCTTCTGTCCCGTTGCCATTGGTTACTCGATACTTAATAGTGCTGGCATCACGATTGTTAGTGCATTTTATCACATTCATGGACAGTTTGATTGAAGCCAGCTTTCCTATCAGGCACTGCAGCAGTCACCTATCAGAGAGGACCCATTGTCCCCCGGTGGTGATAAGGATTCTTCAGGCTGACGATGTGGAGTTTGGGGCTTTATCTGTTGGCCGCACTATGTTTGTCTAAACGAATGAGATGTAATGGAAGGGTTGGACTGACACAGTGAGAATGTACTCAGCATGAGCTCTCTGCTCCAGCAGGTGTGGGCGTTTGGATCTTACTGTTTTATGTAGGTACATTACATTACCTGTCTGTTTTGTGGCGGCAACAGTTGAAAACCTGAAAGCTGTAAATAATACAAAGGTTATTGGGTTCTTGTCTTTAATTTAAAAAAATATATATATTTATTTATTTTCTTGTCAAATAAATGTAACCTATTCCAGGGGTTTTCAACCTTCGATCTAGAAACCCACCACCAAAATCTCAGGTTCCCCAGAGACCCTTGACTTTCTTGGTTTTTAACTTTCATTAAGAACAATAACCAACATCATTACATATTAACTCTGTAAAGCCTGACATATTAAATCAAAGTCAGAAATATCTAACCTTTATTAAGCCTTTGGACAAAAATTTTTTGCTTTTTGCATTAGACTTTTATGGCTCACATAGTGCAATATAGGAGAACAAAAAACTGGTTGGTGCAGTTGCTGGTATTTATATGGCCAAAGTTAAGATGAAATTCTTAAAAGCTTGTAATGTAAATAAGTGAGATATTTATAACAGTATAGCGGACTACTTACATAATGTATAATTATCAGTTGTCACTAATTTAGAGGCCTTAGAAATGTATGTATCAAGGATGGTACTGTAGAGGGTTAAGCTTAAAAGATCATGTTAGTTTAAATAAATACATTTATTGAATGGTTTACATTATAAGTACATTTTATATTTTTTATACTATAACTACATTTTATTTTATACTATAACTTAAAAATCTTCTTCACTGACCTTTTGCAGTATTTCACCCCTCCCCAGGTGTCAATGGAAAATTCCAGGGGTATGTTATGAATTCTTAAAGGTGCACTAAAGGAGTATTTTGGGTAACAAGATTTGTTGACCGCATTTGTGGCATGTTAGCGATTACCACAGAAAATTATTTTTAGTATCGCTCAGATTGCAAAAAAAATGGAAAGCTTGTCACAGTAATGGACTTGCAATGAAAGCCAAGGCATGCAGTGGTCTTGTTTTTCTTTTGTAGGTATATGAACATCCTTGCATGGGGTTTGATCACAGCTGGTGTTCAGTGTACAAGTGTGGAAGCAGTTTCCGCCCAAATTATTTAGGTACTGCAAGCAATTATTTGACAAAAAAAAAAAGAATCAGAAACACTCTCTGCCTGTCAGTCATTATGCACATTGGATTTGCTGAAATCAGGCTGGCTGACCTCTTGGGAGGGGTTTTGGTGTTTGATTTAGGGGATGGTTGTTGTCTGATTTGCTATATCTAGCTTGAAATTGACTTTCAGCACCTGATGAAAAACCAGAAGTAAAATCTCAAAATATTGTGTAGAACTGGACTATAGAAGCTTTGGAAGTAAAAATCTCATTCAGTTTCCCCATAGAGAAATACATCTTTAAAGGGGACATCGGATGGCCATTTTCCACAAGTTGGTATGATTCTTTAGAGTCTTCACAGAATGTCTGCATCATACTTTGGTTAAAATTCCTCAATGGTTGTCTAAAAAAAACAAACACCTTTTTACCTGTTCAGCGAACCATTTTGGTGCATGTCTCTTTAAATTATGAGTTACTGCTCACTCCACCTCCTCTTCCGTTTTATTTTTGTATTTGGTGTCACGTTACCATCAAAACCAAAACTAATCCGCTGCGTCCACAGTGGCTCTCATGTTGGGAAAAAAAATGAAGACTCTTATGTTCATTTTTACTAGAGGTTGCACCGACTAGTCGACTAGACTTCAATGCTCTGCCATGACGCTTTAAGCCTGACGTCGACTAGTCGCTGGTCCTATAGAGGGTGCAACAGGATATGAAATCTTTTAAGGACTTCCACATTTACGCTCCATTTCCAAACAGTTAAAATGACAAATAAATGCATACTCTGAAAGCGCTCCACAAGATATGTGTGATTATATTACTGGATGCTCGAAATTGAACGGGAGAATGCATGTTTTAAACAGCTTATTGTGCAGGTAAATTAATCGCCGTTCTAATCTAATGTGCTGCTGCACTGTAACGCACACACATAGGCTTCAGACATTAGCGCGTACATCACGAGCACAGAATCATTCAGCGCAGAAATGTATTGTCAACACTGTTCTGTGATTTCTCAATAAAATAGCTTAGAAACTGAAAAGTTCAAGCATATATTTCTTAATAACTAAATCCCACAGCTTCACTACTAGTAGAGAGAGACGCTGCCAGGTAGAATTAATTCAGACACGCAATCGCTCTCACTAATGCATTCATATGAATGTAATCTTTACTGTGCTACTTTATCTGTATCTGATTTAGAACAAGCAGAAATCTGTGAGAAATATAACGACCCAAAGACAAAAGAACTGATAAAAATTCACTGTTATAGGAGCAATAGCATATGGGCAGCGCTGTGTCATATGCCATAGCTGTGCACAAGGTGTTTGTCACAGCTCCAGACTTATTTGTTCATTAATGACATCATCAGCAACTAGACGACTTCGACTCGACTTTCATCACATAAAAGTCGACTTTAAAAAATCTGAAGTTGTTCAACCCTTAATTTTTACATCGCGTTCATTATCGGCAATGTATCGCCTGCGATTATGAACGCGATATTGCGTAGCTTGTCAGTGAACTACGGCTCTGTGTAGGGCTGGGCGATTTGGCAAAAAATTTTATTCTCGATTTTTTCAGAACGTTTGATTTTTTTAAGATTTTTAACTAGTCAACTTAAAAATGTAACTACAACATGATTCAGGTTAACTTGTTCTTTATTAACCCTCTATTTAAAGAAAATTCTATTCCAAGTGCAGCACGCATGAGGTTGTCAACATGATGTAAATGTTAAACAAATCACTTAAGTATCTTTGCCGAAAATATGCATAAACTACAACTACATCTTGTACAAATTGTCTTGTACATATTATATGTTCAGAAATAATACGAGGAAAATGCTTTTTAAAAATCTCAAAAGTCAAGGAAATTCAAAATGACTGAAGATATAACACCAGTAGAATATTATTATTTATAAATGTTCTATAAAAACAACAGCAGCTTTCAGCCTGTTACCATGATGCAAACATGAAATATCAGACATGCAGTAGTAGGGATGGGTACCGAAACCCGGTATTTAATCGGTCCCAGGGCTAAATTGTGAAAGACCGATAAGCTCTGACATTAAACGGTTCTGCTATCGGTACTGGAGAAATTAAGAAAACACACATTTATTATTGCTATATATACATTATCTTGCAAATTCAGAGTCGCCAGCTGTTTTTCAAACATTTGTCTATGATGCATTTTTGCTATTCGCAATTCAGAAGCGAGATCGCGCTCACACGGAGGAGCTTCAGCACGTGCAACATGAAAGCCCTGTTTAATTATGATAGTTTTTTAAATTTTATTTTGATTTTGGCTTCTAAGGATTATAAAAAAGAAGACATGAGGTAAAGCTATTAAAGCTGTTCCCCCTTCGGGGGAAGTCGTGGCCTAATGGTTAGAGAGTCGGACTCGTAACCCAAAGGTTCTCGTACCGGCAGGGATTGTAGGTGGGGGGAGTGAATGTACAGTGCTCTCTCCCACCTTCAATACCACGACTGAGGTGCCCTTGAGCAAGGCACCGAACCCCCAACTGCTCCCCGGGCACCGCAGCATAAATGGCTGCCCACTGCTCCGGGTGTGTGTGTTCACGGTGTGTGTGTGTTCACTGCTGTGTGTGTGCACTTTGGATGGGTTAAATGCAGAGCACTAATTCCAAGTATGGGTCACCATACTTGGCCACATGTCACTTCACTCACTCTTCACTTAAAAACTAGCTGCGTTTCGTCTTGCGCAACTTCTTTCCCTTCACAGCGGTGAGCCTTCGTTCCTCCCTAAAACCCAAACTTAACGTCAGAATCAGCTCAGTCAGAATTACTGTTGCTAAATTGCGGGACATGTTTGATAATAAAACGTTGAAAGTACAATCCGCACAAGAGACGCTGTTACACTTTGAGCTTCGGGTGCATGTCCAATCGATCAAATACACACAAAAATGTCAAAATGGCCGGGTTGGAGAGTATTTACTTAAACACAGTTTATGTCTTAAGTGGAGGAGAACAGTTGGGAGAAAATCCGATGTGTGACAATATATTGTCTTAAAGTGACAGACTGGAACTTGGTCCATCAAAATGCAAAGAGAAAATCACTCACAGCTCTTAATCTGAATAACGTTATAGCTTTAATAAGCATTAATCTATCAATACATGCACTAAAAACTATGCAGTGTTAATTTACATTTGATTACTTTTAGATTTCTTTTGTCGGATATTACTTACTGTGTAATACTGTGATATTTCAGTTTTTCTTTTTTAATAAATCTGCAAAAATGTCAACAATTCTGTGTTTTTCTGTCAATATGGGGTGCTGTGTGTACATTAATGAGGAAAAAAAATTTACTTAAATGATTTTAGCAAATGGCTGCAATATAACAAAGAGTGAAAAATGTAAGGGGGTCTGAATACTTTCCGTACCCACTGTATATATATATATATATAAAAAACAAAAAGTACCGATAAGATTACCATTAAAGTACCGAATCGATAAGCAGTATCGGTAAGAGTAGTAATACCGTTAAAACCGTAACGATACCCATCCCTATGCAGTAGTTACAGGTTTTTTTATTCGCTTGCGCTGCTTTTCCATTTTTTCTATGTAAACATGGACGTGTTTGACTGTTGCACTCACATCAATTGCAATTGAAATGACAGTCTAAAAACGTGGCGCTCAAGTTAAAAGAAGTTCACTCCTATCTTCTTGCATGTTTTTCCTATTCCACTGCCCGCGTCGCTTCTTTGTCAACACATGCATTCTGTGTGAATGGCCCCTAGTGATATGAGCGTGTCACACGTGAGCAGTTAATCACATGCACCGACATGCGTTCAGATCGTTCTTTTCTCTTTACTGTTAATGCTGGCATATTCTCAAAGTGTCTAATTCTAACGTTAGGTAATATTCCTATTCAAAATCGCGATTCCTCAATTTCTAAAAAATAAAATCTTGGCAAAACATTAAATTCGAATTAATCGATAAAATCGGAAAAAACCGCCCAGCCTTAGCTGTGTGTATTAAATGCTGCTCCATCTGAAAGCAGGTGATGGAGATTTACTACTAATCACAGAACCGGCTTTACTGACGAGATGCGCATGATCATCGCATTTGATTATTTGCACAGCCCTAATGTATGCTAAAATTCAGTGGTTAATGGCTTAATTCATGGTGCTTCTGTCTTTCCCAGTTTGCAAATGCTTTTTATACTTCACTTATTGTGATCATCTGATTTATTTTGAAGCTGGATGGTTTGGTTCATTTCGTAAAAGTCTTTATTTCTTTATTTCCATTGAGAAAATGGAAACCAGAACCAAGGCCACAAAAATTGAGTGTTCACTCTTATATCTTTGTCTGTATATGTGGCTTTTTCTGCCTGGCTGTGCCGTCATATAATATAATTATTTCCAAAGCTGCCTGGCTTTCACCTGCACACACACACACTCACCTCCTAGCCAGTGGAGCTCAACGAAGCCAGAGATAATTCACTTTGCACAGTAACTTTCAATTTGGTCCCTGCTCCCTCCATCTCCCTCCTGCGAAACGCGGTGCTCTGCCTATCACAGACCCCGCTGCTTCAAGGCAGAATTGAATCATTCACTTACTGTGTGTGTATGCACTGCTCGACATCGTGGCATGTTATGGCAAAGCTTCAGCACTCTGGCCTAGTTACCAAAGATGAGAGCGATCCTCAAGCGCACACTATCCCCCCTCCTTTCCACCATTTTCTTCCTCTCCCCTCTTGTTCACTTTTCTTTCTCTCAACATGAATTGGCTTTTCTCTGATAGATAAATGACTCTATTATGCCCAATTGAATCAATTCATTAGTGGTAATGGATCGTTTCTGCCCATTTCCATTGAAATGGAAGGAATGAGAGAAGAGGATACTGCAGGTACAGTCTGGATGTGGGAGATGGAGGGTAGAGAATGGGAGATCTGATTTTTTTCATCTTCCTCTGTCTTGTGTGTGTGTGTGTAGATGAAGAATAGAACATATCAATACTGAGGAAAATAAGGACTCTCTTTTTCTCACTGTCACAGTTTCCTCTTCTTTTTCTTTTTCTTTTCTTTTCTTTTCTTCTCATGAATTTCTGTCAGGGCTTTTCAAGCGTTCTTTACCAAGGCCCCCTAAATACGATGATCTCCTTTCGAGGGACCACTTTATTCAAAAGTGAAGGCTATATATTTTTATCTAATACAAACCAATTTATTGTGTTTGTGGAAAATGGTGAGAATGACTTTAAAACTGACATTGTCATCAGAACTGGCTTTTATTTGTACTAAAGCCAAATGTATGACTTTCTGGAAAATGTTTACTTTTTAAGTTAACAGTATATCTTTTAAAAGTACATTTACTTTTATTGGTACTTATTAGTACTACGAATAATAATACTAATACTAGTACTACTACTACTACTACTAAATAATAATAATAAAAACATTTTCTAGACAGTATTTTCATTTGTTTTGGCTTTATTATTATAATTGAGTGAAAAAATACTATGATATATAATTATTATTAATGTATGAAAAAAATATTTTTGTTGAATA
The DNA here is from genome assembly GCF_001515645.1 of Sinocyclocheilus grahami. Taxonomy (NCBI): domain Eukaryota; kingdom Metazoa; phylum Chordata; class Actinopteri; order Cypriniformes; family Cyprinidae; genus Sinocyclocheilus; species Sinocyclocheilus grahami. The sequence goes on along the minus strand of NW_015505196.1, from coordinate 3,253,860 downwards.
TTCTGGATCATTTAGATGTTGCTACATAAAGCATATTTTAGGTTGACTGGCATATTTTAGGTCAATATATCATCCCCAGTGACAACCCTGATGTATATCACATGCTAATCTTTGTCTCTTATTAATATCACTCCTGATAAGTGCTAATAAATGATCTTTATTTATCCTTTAATTAGCAGCTAGCAATTAGCCTTTCATATTTTTAATTAGTATTTAGCAATGCAGTGCATGGCATTATCACATGTTTTCAGGTGTGTAGTAACACGGTTGCCTTTCTGTAACTCATCCATGCATTAAACTTCTTATCACATTGTAAAAAAATACACCATGACAAATACTAAAACTATCAGTGTAATGAATTAGCCAAATTATTTTGCACTTCACTGTGTTTTGTGTCACCAGATAAGAGAGGAAATCACAGTGATATTTTCAACCCCCATCCTCTTGTCTAGCCATCTATCAGAAACCACTGCCGCCCACTGCACTGATGGTGTCATTTCAGCAGCGCTCACAAACACGGACAGACACACAAAGAGCATAACCCTGTGTCTGTTTCCCCTCTCATCCTCTCTGTCTCTTTCCCTCCATCGTCAACAACCGTAACCAGCATATCAGTCTGTTTAGCCCGTAATGAAAAAACCCTGTTTTACCACACTCCCCCCTTCCAGAAGCCCGCCCCCCCTCCAGACCAGCCCCTGGCTGCGCTGCCCCCTTTCGACACCTCTTCCCAGGGCTGATGGAGCTCTTTGTTTGCCTGTGTGTGTGGTGGGCTGGAGCGGACCGATAAGGAAGGCAAAGGGGAGTGAGATAGCTCTCCAAAGGCGAGCGATAACACAGAGAGGTGAAGAAAGTGAAGGAAGAGAGAGTGAAAGGAAGAGATGGGACTGTGGTGTTATGCGATGAGTGAGTCGCACGCTGAGGGAATGTCAAGATGCTGGACATGGTCCGTATGGGTTCGTTATGCCACATTGAGAGGGAGGGAGGTAGGAAAAGGTGAAGAGAAAGACCGAATACTAATTCCAGCTCCGGAATCTGCCCTCCTTTACATTTCAGCAGCGTTCACTGATTCTTGGATAGCTTTGAGTAATGTGATAAATTCACAAGCGAAATTGTAAGTAGTGCAGTGTGCATAGAGACTTTTTGGGGAAGTTACTTGAAAATTATGATTAGCTTATGCCTAGACTAGTTACAGTTATAGAGTTCAGTTACAGCCAGGCTACACTTTAAAAAGATATTAAAAGCTAATAACAAAAGTAGATACATAGATCCTAATAGCTTGTCACAGATAACTACTCTTTGTTTAACTCTGGTAGCAAACATTTGTTTGTTTGTTTGATTGAGTGATTCTAAAAATTATATAGTTATATTAGGTTACATTTTATTTTAATGTGCCCTTGTTACAGTGTAATTATACACAACAACATGTACTTACTAAAGGGCTAGGAATATGGTTGGATTTAGGGTTAGTTGTGTTTAATCATGCAAAATTTACTACAGTAAATACATGTAATGTCTAATAAGGACACTGTAAACAAAGTGTTAGATTAGATTCCATAAAACACTTAGGATCTCTGTTATGGTGACAAAACAAAATATCACCAAATACCATCAATGAGACTAGAAAATATAAAAATCACAGTGCGAAACGGAAGTATTTAACTGAATATTTTTTCAAATGTTTTCTAATAAATATTTGTATTAATAATGGGACTCAAAGGAATCTGTAAATTGTTTTATTAAACGGATGTATTTAAACCATCTGAGCAAACCAGTTCACTAAAAATCATCAGACATCCTTTGTATGAGTTAAAATAGGAATATGTATGTGACTTATGTTGGATTATTACCTCAGTTCACTCGCTCAGCATGTTTTCAATCATATGTCAAGAGTAAAAGTGTGTGTGAATTTGACTGGCCATGCCGGAGGTCTTTCTAAAAAGACAATAAAATGAAGGATATAGTGGGAGTTTTTCAGACCAGATGCTTTGTTGGAACTAAGTATGTAAAAAAAAATGAAGAATAGTTTGAAGGCAGTAACAAAAAAATAAAAACATCTTTCAGACAGCTGTGTCCAGTTTTAAAGCAGTGTTTAATAAGAAAATGGGGTGTGTGAGAGAGAGAGAGAGAGTGAATGTCTAATCCAGTGGTGGTCTCTGGTTTGGGGTCACTGCGGAGTGACTAGGCTTGAAATTGTCCCTCCACGCTGCTAAGCCCTGGCTATGAACTGGGATGTACGTGTGCATGTGTGTGTGTCTCTGTAAGCTGGTGGAAGGGCTAAATCATGAGAGTCAGAGGAAGGGTACTGCATTCATGGAAGAGAGGCCACACTTCCTAGAGAGAGATGTGGGTCCAGATCAATAGATAGAAACAATACTGCTTCTCACATGGTATCTGATTCTCGGTTGGTCATTAGGATTTTATTGTATTTCATAATTTTTTTTATTTGCTATTTTAGTCTCTTTTAATTGTTCATTTAAGGTCAAAATGTTAGGGAATATTTGCAAGATCGGGCTTCATTGGCAGTTATTTCTTATTTTTTTGGACACTACAATGACGTTTCCCCTCAGTGTGACGTAAAATCTGCGCTATATGTGCTGACATATCCAAAGTCAGATTTATTGTAAGAACACTGAATCCCCATTTTAGCCTGTCCTCAAGGCGTTCTGTTATTTATTTTTGCTGCTCATATGTCATCTGCCATGTTCTGTCAACCCTGATCTTTCTTTCCTCACCATTTTAAACCCCCATTTTTCTCAATCTCTCACTTGGGATTTGCAGCTTGCCATGAAGAACGCCATCTTTGTGCCCGCTGCGGCAGTAAGGATTCTAAAATAGGAGGCACAGAGGGCATGCAGGAATTCTAAACCGGATCTCATTTGGGAATGTCATGGCCTGCGGACCCTGGGAGGAGTTAAAAGACAAAAACCTGGCATTCCCGCGAGGACGACCCTGCTGCGAAGAGGGCCATTTATCACTGGTGCGACCAGCTTTGGTTTCACTGTCAAGGGGAGGGAATTTTCCGCCGCTCTTAGCGAACCTACCTGCCGCTGGCGGCGTCTGCGGTGCATGATTGAGGCCCCGACCGCCTTCCGCCACTGTTTCATTTGTTTCAGCCATAAACACCTTAACCTCCACAGCCTCATTAGCGTCCATAGCCCTTTCTGGTTATTTTATAGTCCGCACTCAGTTGAAACATCGGTCGTGATGTGATCATTTATTTGTTTTTGTCCGCTTTAACCTTGACTAGGAGAAGTGCGGGATGTGTGTTTGCGCGGGTCTTTGTGAGGCGAGACCTTGCATTGTCGGGGCTGTTAAAGGCAATCTTGGTAGCTCTGGTCATAAATCAGAGTGGATGAAAGGGAAGGAGACTCTATTGCTTCATCGACACCTTTAGAGTTAAGATTGGATATGGAGACGTCAGGCCGCTTCACACCTGACAGTGGGTGGCAAATGGAAACACACTGGCCAAGACAAGATGGTTTGTCCTAAACTAGTTGAAAAGGATCCATATTGGCTATATGATATTGCAATAAGTAACATTTTAATGGACTATTTCCCTCTCCATTTCAGCTTTGCAAAATTAAAGCATTCATATATGAAAAAGCAATTAAGACAAGTTTGACTTTTTTATGATCAGTTTGTGTGATTTTGACTCTTTATGAAAGACAATTTATCAAAGCCTTTAGTATCTATTACATGCAATAGTCATAGTGAATTAGTGCCCGAGCCTCTACCTTCCTCATGCCCTCGGCATGTTTTCTGTGCCTTATCGCTGTTGTTTTCAGCTTGTTGCATGGTTTTCTTTACCACCATTTTCTCTCCACTTCGTTCAGTTCTGTTCTTCTTTGAGTGTTTATGGGGATTTTTTCTGACATTATGGTCTACGCACTGATCATTGTGGATTGTTCTGGTGAATTTGGTATAATAACATATTTGGAGTGACCCACCCATCAAGGGATCTTCGTACTATATATTGCATAAAATCACTGGAACTCACACAGATTTCTTCTCTCCGGAGATCCAAGAACACACATATGAAAGTCATGTGGAAATACACACATCTTAGAAGGTGTCTTTAATTCAGTGTGCTGTAACCGATTTGGAAAGTGTTTGATATTTATGTTTGTTGATATGTTTGCTCTCTTGTTGCTATTTGAGACCTTTGACCTTGGCGTGGGAATCGCCTCTGTAGATGAGGGTGCACTACGCTAGTAATAGGACACTTTTTAAAGTGTTTTCATTTAGGACACAATATACAGGTACCACATAAGTTAGTGGTCAAAATTACAGATTCTTTCAGTTTGTTTGTTTATTGTCTTGTTAATTTTGGGAATTTGGTCCCCCCCCCTCCCCCCCCCTTTTTTCCCCATGATTTTTAAATGTTTTTGAACATTTTTAAAAGTTTCTTCTGCTCAGAAATTTATTTGAATAAAAATACAGTAAAAATAGTAATATTATTAACGTTTATGTAATTGTTTTTATTTTAATAGATTTTAAAATGTAATTTATTTCTGTAATGGCAAAGCTGAATTTTCAGCAGTAATTTTATTATTTATTTTTTTGTAATAATCTTAAAGTCTTTACTTTTCATCAATTTAATGTTTTTTTATGCTGAATAAAAGTCAATTCTTTAAAAACAAAAATTTTAAGATTTTCTTTGACATTCATCTAAATTCACTTTTTAAATTTTTTTTTTCCAGTGCAATTTTTTGTCAGTACAGTATAGAATTCTCATAATTATTATCAACCATTAATCAGTTATCAACCATAATGTAAAATAATTAACAGCTAATCTGTGATGACCAGAATTAGAATATTATTACATCCGTATTGTAATTTTTAATTACAGATCTCTTGTTTTGAATGGGACAAAATAGGAGCTGTCCTGCTCTCTGTTGTTGTGAAAAGTGCGTTATAGTTGTCCTAATGAAGCATGGGGGAGGAGGGGAGCTTAAATCTGACAAGTCAGCAAACCTTCGTTTTTCCTGCTGACCTGTGCTCCTATCTGTCTCTCGCTCTCTCTGTCTCTCTCTCATGTGTTCTCCATGCCACTTCCTGTCTTTCTTTCTGATGCCTGCTATTAAGCTAGATGGATTTGCTCATCAGTCTCAGGGTGTGATTGGTCTGAATGGCCCATCTTCATCTCATCTCTCTGTGCTTCTCTGCTCTTGAGTGTTTGATTATGTGTGCCCTCCCTTCCCTCATGTCACCCTTGGATTGGAATAGCACAAACAGTTCCTGCTGAACTTGCAGAAAAAGCTCTTACCTTATCTTGTCTCCCCCTCTTCCCTCTCCAGCAAGTAAAAGTCAGGCTGCTTACTGTACACTAGCTGCAAGTAAACCAAAATGACGTCGTGAGGTGCATCATAACTAGGCCTGTGGACATTTGTCACATTTTCGGCACTGATTTTACAGGAACATCAGTGAAATTAATTTAAACAAGGTAAAATGCGTTAAGACTCTGATTCTAACCTAAATCTGTACATCATAACTAATTACCTAAAGAAACGATGAGTGTCACAAATGAACACATGCAGGATGCCAATGGTTTTGTAATATAAATTTAGTCAACATTAAATACAAATTTACACATTATATACATCTAAATCAACATTTAGGTGTGTCTTTGTATATTAAGGAGTATGTGTTCATAACCAACTTGGTTTTGAGGAGCCCTCAGAAATATTTGTGTGGCAATCTTTTTTTCTGTCTTTCATTTGACATCTTTTTTAAAGAGTGTTTGTGTCAAACTTGTAAAAAGTTTGATTAGTGCGATTTTTGAAAATCATGATTCTTTGTCAATTATTTTCCCTCCCTTAGCAAGTTGTAAAGGTGATGAAGTGGAAGAATGCTGTATTTTCTCAAAATAGGCCTTTGAAATTTGTTTGTGTGATTCTTAAAGTCATTACTTGGTGTTTATCACTTGTATTTCTTAATTATCTGTCTCGCTCTTTTCTTTCTCTTCACTCTTTCAATCTCTGGTCAAACTGCTGGAAAGAGTATTATTCTCTTCTGGAATGTTGCATTGAACTATATTTAGAGTCTTGTTTCCGTTCCTCCTTTTCCGTTTTTTTCCTTTTCTTTTTTTGTCGATGAGACAAAAATAGCCATGGTCATGTCTTCAGACTCACCTGGGAATTCATGCACAACTCCGGGTGTGTATGCTTGTGCTTGTGTGTGTGTGTGTGTGTGTGTGTGTGTGTGTGTGTGTGTGTGTGTGTGCATGTTTATGTGGTTTATGAGGACACAAATTTGTATAATAACATGGGTATGATATAGGTATTACAACGAGAAGGTGATTTATGAGGACATTTTCAGTGTCCTCGTAATTAAAAAGGTTTATAAATAATTCAGAATGAGTTTTTTTGAAAATCTAAAAATGCAGAAAGTTTCCTGTGAGGGGTAGGTTTAGGGGTAGGGTTGGTGTAGGGCAATAGAAAATATGGTTTGTACAGTATAAAAACCATTATGCCTATGGAGAGTCCCCATAAACCATAAAAACAAACCTGTGTGTGTGTGTGTCTAACAGCCTTTCCTATTTAGCATGGTACAGCAATTTGTTCTTTGATTCGAAGTGCGTAACTCCTTTTTTTAAATGTAGTTGTGCATCCCATCAGACATCCACTATCACACAGGAGATTTTCTGCTTGTTTAACTTGACAAGTTTAGGCTTGAACTTGCATTAACCTTAGTTTGAACCAATCACATTTCTGCTCCTTTAACAGCTTTTTAGCTTTTCAAGAGTGAAAAGGCTTGCGGCCATCTTATTCTCATGTTACATGTCTTCTCATTGCTGATTATAATAAGCTAGACAACTTAAACTGGCCTCATTTATCACTTTATGTAATTAAAGGTTGCTTAGATGTTTTGGAGGAGAGATAAAGGAATGGTTCGTGACAATGAACTTGTCGAGCAGCTGTCCAAAAACTGACTAGTTAAAATATTTGTAATACTTAATATTGTTTAGTGGGATGAACTTAGCAGAAACTTCTCAGAGCGAGTTGGACTGTTCTAACAATGTGCTTTAGCATGCTAACAGTAGCTGATAGACTGTTAGCATGCTTTCTGAATTCATCCAAAAGGTTTGAGGTCAAAAGTTTCAAAATTTTGGGGTCAGATCTTTTCTAATACTTTAAATTGATCAAAAGTGACAGTAAGATCAAGGCTTCTTTAAGACTGACTCGTCAACTAATCATTCAGACAACCCACAACTAGTTTATTTTGGAAGCATTTCAGCACATCCCAGGAAGGAATGGTTGCGAACATTGTGAATGCTGTCTGAACTCCTACCCAGTTTAGCGTGCTTCATTGGGAGAGAGTGACGATTCAAATTGAAGCAGTTTCAACTCTTCAAGCGGGTGCAGTGTTGCTGCAAATTGACCAATACACAGGCTACGGCTTCAGGTGTTTATTGAAATAGAGGAAAGCAGTTGGTCTTTTTCGTGACCATTAGATACTGAAAAAGCCTGAGTCAGTTTTACTACTGACGCTAAAATCTTAATTTCAGGTGGTGTTTCATGTATGTATGATTGCTTACATGCCTTTGGTATCTGTGTGTGTGTGAGAGGGGTTTTCACTGCTGTATGCAGAATCCAAATTGAACACTTGCCAAATGTGAGTAAAATTGGCTTAGGTGAGTAAATAAAACTTGCTAATGAGCTACTAGACAGCTGTAAACTTTATTTGAAGCTGTGTAACATTGGTCAACATCTTAAGTAATATTATAAAAACATTGATCTAACACTTGCTGATGTGCAGATTTCAAATTATAGGCACAAATATGTGGGAAACTTTTCACATTAAGCCATGAAATTAAAATATGAGGAACACATTGGTATTGTGTTTTATAGAGAGCTAGATACTGGCTCATCTCATATATGTTGCTGTGAGTGACCTTGACCTGTACTTTGTCACAAACATTTAAGGAGAAAACTGCAAAATAATTATCCTGTCAATAAACAAGAAATACATTCAGAATCAGGGGGAATATAAGAAATATTTTTGAACAGTGTGGCAGAAAGTTAATTTTAAGACCCTAACTTCATGTTTACTATATTGACTAAAAGGGTGCACTATGAAGTTAAAGGGATAGTTCACCCAAAAATGAAAATTCTGTCATTAATTACTCACTCTGTTGTTTCAAACCCATAACCTTCGTTCATTTTTGGAACACAGATTAAGAAATCCGAGGGCTTTCTGACCCTCCATAGACAGCAAAGGACCTACCACATTTAAGGCCCAGAAAGGTAGCAAGGACATCATTTAAAAAAAAGTCCATGTGACATCAGTGGTTCAACCTTAATTTTATGAAGCTACGAGAATATTTTTGTGTGCAAAGAAAACAAAAATAACAACTGTGTCGTGGTACTCTTGTGTACACGTGTCAAAGACTGACACGGAAAAGAAATTGTTGAATGTTATTTTTATTTTCTTTGCGCATAAAAAGTATTCTCGTAGCTTATAAAATTAAGGTTAAACCACTGATGTCACATGGACTATTTTAATGATGTCCTTGCTATCTTTCTGGGCCTTGAACGTGTCAGTTGCATTGCTGTCTATGCAGGGTCAGAAAGCTCTCGATTTTTCATCAAAAATCTTAATTTGTGTTCTGAAGATGAACGAAGGTCTTTCAAGTTTGGAACGACAAGAGGGTGAGTAATTAATAACAGAATGTTCTTTTTGGGTGAACTATCCCTTTAAAATAACATTTTCTTTTTTACTAAACTCACACTACTTTTATTTGTATCACTCTCTCTCTCACTGTTTCTCTCTCAGACCTAAATCCCAGTGATATTTAAGGGTCTTAACCTGTGTCTTTCATCCCTCCGTTGCGGAGCGTGTGTGAGATCTAGCGTTAGCCCCCGTCGCTACACGCTCTGCTAGCTAATGTAGACAGGCACGCTCTGAGCGTGTGCAAAAGCTCATGACCCTCTCCACAAAGACAGACTGCAAATGAGCCTCTCTTTCTCTCCTCTATCTAGAACTTTGTCTCTCCGTTAGTGTCAGCATTCCCTCCTTCCCTCGCTCTCTTTTCTCACTCTGTCACACAAGTCTCTCTTTCGTTCACTCCCTTGCTCTCTCTTTATCAAAGTAATTACCACTCCCCTCCGACATCTCTGCCACTGTCATATTCTTGTTTCTTTCTTTCTGTCTCGCTCTCTTGTATGGTGTTTCTCCCTCTTTAGCAGTTAGAGAGGAAATCAATATAGACATGACCCTCTCAGGAGCCACAATATCACCTTTGGGCATGGTGGTTGTCGGGACAGCAAATGCACTGTAAAGACCCTCAATGGTCTACTTGCACTGAGCTTTGTGACGCACCTAAGTATGGCTCGCAATGTATCCGGTTACATACAGTATATTTTCAATGTGCTATAGCTGCTAGTTGACTAAACGCCATTTTAAAATGAGTCTCTGCAAGAAGAAGAAATATTCTGATGAATAATATGAGAACAAACCTTTATTTTTTGCATTAAATGTTTTTTTATTATTATTGAAAATAATTTCATTGTATGTAATTTGCATGTTTATCTGTCAGCGCGTTACTGTTTGTTCTTTACTGATTAATTATATGTTTAACATCGATTGAAAGACTGGAACAAGAGGAAAACAAGCAGCACACATAAGCAAATCTTGTTTATCAGTCAAATCCTTTTATAAATGGTAACTCAGCAGGCATGAAATATGATCCGTAAATGGAAAAACACTGTTTATGAGCACTAAGATGACCGCTAGACTGCTGCAGGTTAGTAGGGAAATTTATTTGCATACATTTATGACAAACTAATACATAAAGTATACTTTGTTTTTTACGCCTAAGCTAGGGTATGTGTACAGTCTGCGTGACGTGAATTTCATTATCAGCGCGCACATTTTTGTGTACTGTTTGTACACAGCAGTTTTTCGATCAATGCTAACATGGCTAATTACAGTAGGCCACAACAGGAGTACAGTCCACAAGGAGGCAACACTGAGCTGGGCCATTGTTTCACAGTTATAAAGAAGCGAAGGAGGCAGAACTACTAAAGATAGCAAAAAAACAATCGACACCTGCATTGATCAGTGCTTGTTTGGACAAGGATTAGGTCTATACTTGTTCTTTTGCGCATATGTCAAGTGCACACTATCAAATGGAGTATACTTTGAAAGGTTGTACTGTAAAAACCCAAATAGATGTTAGGCCTAACATCAATAGCAAGTGTATTAGCAATCCAAACATTGTGAAATGTGCCTAAGAATTTTTTTTGTGTGTTTACAGTAGTTCTAGTTTTAAACCAACAGGTTCATAAGGCAACATTATTTTAAGAAAAACGCAACAAATGGGCCTTTGTTCATTTCTCATTATGATGTCACGAAGCACATTGTGTCAGGCTGCTGTTCTTTTCCTCTTCCATTATTTCATGACAGGAGGGGAGATGCTCACTTAGCAGCTCTCTCTCCGTCTCGTTCTCTGGAGGTAATTAGTGAATCAGTCAGTAATTAGTTTGCTTCATGTCTGGTAATTCCCTCTCGTTGCCCACAATGACACTCCCAGCCGTCAACAGTCAACACTGTCACGCTGTTGAAAAAAAAAGACACCTCGTCTCTTCCTCTCTGCCTTTCCCTCTCCTTGTCGAACGAGTGTGTGTCAGAGTCTCGCCCACGAACGGCTCTTTTGAGGCAGTGTTGTGTGTGTGTGTTCTTAAACACGTTTACTCATCCTCTCTATTTCCCCTCTGCGCTCTGTAAGTGTGCCGGATTGTTTACCTCCCTTTTTCTCTCCCTCCCTCCCTCCCTTTTTCCTCTCCACCGCTCTATCTCTCTCCCTCCCTCACTCTAGGATCGGAAGTCCTCCGAGGCCGTGCATTCTTCTGCCCCTCCCCCCACCCATCTCTCACTATAGACAGAACATGCAAGACAGAGAAAGAGCTGCGTGTGGTGCCCTCCGCATTAACATACAACACACGAAGCACACGTATATGTGCACGCATGGATACTACGCTCTCAGATACTTAAACGAATGCGCTCCATCCCGAGAGGATGAGGCCTTTTTCTTAAAGATTTCATTGCGTGCGTGCGAGTGTGTGTTATCTGATGAGGTCTGTCTCAGGGGTGGCTACGGTGCTGTTAGAGAGTCACTTGCTGATAAAAGGCCTGCGAGAGAGGGAGGAAAAAAGAGGGGGAGGAGGCTTCTTTGACTGGACACATAAATCAAGGCCCTGGTAATTGCTGCTCAGGAGAAAAAGTGCCTGGGAGAGGGTGGTTGTGAAACCGAACACTAAAGCCGCGCTAGCGCATGCTCACACACATCACAAACACAATGCTGTCATGTTGCAAATGCGATTAGAGACAATATGGCTCCTTTCTGAAACCTAGCACCTAAATAGACAGCTACCTTGTAAGGCAGCATCCGAAATGTCACTAGTGAGTGATTTGGGACACTTTACGTAGGCAGCCCTTCTTTGCGTCACACATATAGCACTGGAAGTGCACAGAGACCCAACTCGCAATTGATTCCAGTGGGTTTTGATGTTAGCATGTTGCTAAGCTAACAGCTTGACACACACAGATAAGCATAAAAATGCAAAGGTTGTGCTAATGTGGTGTGAAATAGTCTATTTTTTGTTATTGATACATATAGTTAATGCTTCTTGATTTACATGAGCATTGTTGCAATGCATTTGCAATTTGCATTTGTCTTTTGTGCAATGGGTCAGCGCTGCCTTAGATTTGGGCTTACACAAGGTATCATAAAAAGTATGACAACAGGGAATCTAGGGATAGTTCACCTAAAAATGAAAATTATATTATTTACTCTATATTATTTACTCTCCATCATGTCGTTCCAATCCTGTATGCCTCCTTCTGTGGAACACAAGAAGATAATTTGAAGAATGTTGGTAAACCATATCATACCATTGACTTGTATGCATGTAAAAAAATAAAAATAAAAACAAAATTGGTGGCTGACTAAATACTTTTTTCCCCCACTGTATCTTCCATGTTCCACAGAAAAAAGTAAATCATACAGGTTTGGAACGGCATGAGACTGAGTAAATGATGACAGAATTTTCATTTTTGATTGGCCTATCCCTTTAAAGGCATCATAACATTGCCTTTTTGTACTTTTTGGTGTCTTAAAATGCTCTCTAGGTAGGCAGCTTACTAGGATTTGGAACAAAGCTCTTATGTAGTATTGACACACTCTGCTTCCCTCATTCCACACGTACCCACACACTCGATTTATCAGAGCCTGAGCTTGCCTCCCTGTGTGGGAATGTTGGACAATAAAGAAAGGAGATCTGAGGCTGTGATTGGTCGTTTTATCTCCCCTCTTGAGAGAAGAGCCATGATTGGTTCACTCATCCCAGGAAAGTGAGACAGTAAAAGATGACAATTAATCTGTCACAGACGCACTTAAAAACCCTTCACCAATCAAACACCGTTTCAACAGCTTAAAACATTTCCCTCCGCTCTCTCTCTCTCTCTCTCTCTCTCTCTCATTCTCTCACTCGGATAATAAAGTTCATCATAATTTCTGCTTCTGTTGAGCCTTGAACAATTAGTCATGATCGCTTTCAACAAGGCACAGCTGCAAGAAACAAAGGAGAGATAAGAGGAGAAAGAATGAGAGAAGATTTTGAAACAGACACGCGCAAGCACCTGTTGTGACATTCAACTCTGAATTCTGTTGTGTTTTAAGGGTAAATCTGCATATCGTATGACACATGCAGGTCGCACATATGCATGCCAATCTGCAGACTTCAGAATTTCACAGGTTTTTCTCCAAAACCAGGGTAGAGAAAACAGAAGACGTGTTGCATTATTGTTGGTATCTGAGAACATGAACAAATTACCCCAAATATTTAATAAATAATCATGTAGTAAATGCTTAGAACTTTATGAATATCCATCATTCTGAATCTGATTTTGTGTGGCCCTCTATATGGCATTCCTTGACTTCTTTCCTTTAAAAAAGCAGAACAGAATAGCTTATTGCTACAAATACTGCATTTTATCCTCCATAAAGAGAAAAGAAGAGTGGTAGACAGGAAGAGTGAGCATAACAGAGCGAGGAAGCATGAGGGAGACATCTATTTCGCTGTGCTTCTGTTATCTTTACTTTCTCATCCTTACATCAGATTTCATCATTTTCTCCTCTTACCTCTACCTGCAGATCCACACAGAGAGAGTCCGTCTGTGTTTAATTGAGCCGTGTGTGCTCACTATTTATTTCTGAAACTTTGTGGGCGAAGCCAACGAACAATGCACAATTTCACGCCGCAGACTTGTCTGAACAAAGGCAAACAAGTAGGCTCATTCAGGCGCTGTATCTCTTGCATTTTAACGCCTGTCTTTCTCAGCGCGATCGTTTAATTTCATTTCACGCTATTTTAAGTCATGCTATTTTTATCTGATTTTGTAGATGTGGTCACCCACTTTGGCTGTTGAAATGAACATCTGGGGGTTAACATCATCATTTGACGTTTCAGTCTGTTTACTGGAATTGTTTATTAGGGATTCATATGGAGAAATCAGAGCTGCGGATGGATTTCTATCCATAATGCTCAATGAACTGGCGCTGAACCTGTGCACGCGTGAATGTGTGTGCGTGTAATTGAGCTGTAGACAGAAATATGGCTTTACGGCCACCACTAATGGCTTCTGTGCAGAGGAGTAGAGAGAGGGAGAAAGGGAATATAGAAACTGGGAAAGATAATGCAACATGGGGAGGGCAAAAGGTTGGGGGTAGAGAGAGGTGGAGAGTTTGTGCAAAAGGGGACGGAAGAGTGGGAAATGAGGGGGTGGGCTGCAGCACGGCCGGTCCTACCTCATAACAGGTGTGTTATGGAGGTTTTGACACACAAAAGAATGGCTACTCTGGCATTTCTTTGTTCTTTGTCATTGCACCAGTAGATGTATGGATCATATAAAATATGCTTTTTTGTGTGGTCAATTTGTGATGTAGATTTCTTGGTTTTGGCTGGTGATCCTTGCCTGCCAGGCTCTCATTTGTTTGTGCACATGCTCTCAGTAGATTTGACGTGATTGATATTCAAGCAAGTAATCTGATAAAGGCGGCAGCACCTGGTGGTTTCAATAGAGAGCGGCCCCTCCACACCTTTGTTGTAGTGTATTTTTATTTCATCAGTCTGTTTAATCGATCCTTCTAAGGAAGTGCTGCTTGAGAGTAACAGTAAAGTATAGCTACCAATGTGATGGTCGCAATTAGTTACCAGGGATTGCATGAACTGATAAAGCACCAAGCTGCTTTGCATAAAAACGCATGTATAAATATAAGAGCAGTGGTTATAGGGAGTGTATATATGCCACCAGGCATTGACCATTAAAAAATTCGGTCAACCATTTGGGAGCAGCTCAAGCTTTGTCTCTTGAGTCTTTTAAGCCATATTGGGCCTCAACTTTCAAATGATCAGCCGAAGCTAAATTTATGTATCATTGGCATTGCCAAAATTCTTTAACACATTTAAGATGTCATAGCTTGAGTTTATGTGCACGTCTGTCAGTATTCAACTCCGATTTGTTGAATTGGCCAGTCATTACTACCACCACCCACACACACATACGCCCTCATGAGGGCTGTGTTGGCGCGTGGTGTATTATTAGAGGGGATGTTGTGAGCAAGCCCCTCAGATTAGTGTCTGATCTGGACCAAGGCTCACTACTGGTAAATCAATGTGTATTTGTGTGTGTATGTATGAGATCAATTAGAGCAATCACGCTGACTCTCTGTATTGCACTATGTATTGCTTTGTGCAAACTGCAGTGAGCTGTTTTCCTTAGCACATCCTTCAACACTTTTAACAACTGCAGATGAGCTGAACTTTTAAGAGTTTGCCGCCATCAGATAGTCTTGCCTGTTTGTTTGTTGACTTTGGTAAAACCTCACGCTTAGTTGGCGCAAATAGCCTTGTGGCCAGTGCGCCAAAATACAGCGCCACTGTGCTACAGGCGTCCCGAGTTTGAATCCTGATTCGAGGACCTTTCCCAGTCCCACCCCCTATCACTCTCCCACTTCGCTTCCTGTTAATTCTGATCTGTCCTATCATAATAAAGGCAAAAATGCCAAAAAAATAACCTATTGCATCACCTATAGTTTAGAGTGTCATTTAGATTTTAAAATGCTTTCTCGTTAATGTGCTTAGACAACTGTACGTAAGCCATTTGTAGGTTGATTTCTCCTAAAAGTGTTAGATCAGTTATGTATCTACAAAAACACCATCTTTAAAAGAAATCCAGTATAAATTTGTGTGTGATTTTGGTAATACCTTGCACCGATAGCCTTGTGGGCAGCATGCCGATACAGCGCCATTGCGCTACGGGCATCCCGAATTCCAATCCTGACTCTGACCTTTCTCGATCCCACCCCCTATCTCTCCCCCACTTTGCTTCCTGTCAGTTCTATCATAATAATGACAAAAAAACTCACACTTAATGCTTTCACCCAGCTTAGAGTGTCATTTACAATTTAAAATACTTTCTTCTTAATGTGCTTAGACAACTGCACGTAAGCCATAGGTTGATTTCTCCTAAAAGTGTAAATATTCTGGGGAGCCTGTGCAGAAAACCTGTTTGAAGTCATTATTTTAGTTCTGTCATAACTCGCGGAGTGATTTGCGTGGTAATGTACATGACAATGTTAATGTATTTGGTCTTGGCGGAATAGACCTGCAGCAGAGCAAGTAACGAGACTTGCTACTGCCAGTACAACCACACAACATGCTGCTGTGAACATGTAAGAAATACTGCTGCTGCACATATAACATGAATAACCCACATAATAGCATACATGATCACCCCATAGCAGATCTATACAGGTGGAGCTGGTGAAGGTGGAGGGTTTCTGAAGTGCGCTGCAAACTGCTACCACAAGCATTAGCCTAGTATTTGAATGTTGAGCAGTAAGCTCATTGGCTACCAATACAGGAGAGAACCAATCAGCTGTGACATGTGATGATGTCGTCATTGTCATACTGAGTTAGATCTATCGGACTGCGCCATCTAGAGTTTCATGCCAGAACTTTGTATTTATTTTTCAGTTCGATTTAGTGATGCTGGTGCTACAGAAATTACACCTTTTTGTTTAAAAGACTTTCTCAAGCTTAAAAGTTTGGCAAGTAAAGGTAATCGAACCATTTCTAGGTTGACATCTTTGAAGAGTGCAAGTTCTGTGGTGATTTCAAAACATTGCTGTTTGATTGGCTTCTGCCTAGACTGCCTAGACCTAGTCGGCAACCTTTTCAGCATGACTTTTATTAATCGATACTGAATCGCTACATTATATTTCTCAGCAACAAGGGGGGTAAAATCGCTGTTTTTTTAAATAACTAAACTCACTTTCATTGTTTGTAGAGAAACAGACGCAGACAAATTACACATATATCTCTCTATCTCTCAAAATGGCCATATTTAAGAAAAATGTGTGCATCACTGGATATAACTGTCGGTCATTTAACATTTCTATCGTAAAACGTATTGTTAAAAGTTGACTAATATTAAATTATTTGCAGCTTCATCTTACCTCGCTCTCTTTAATGTTAAACTGATAGTGATGGGTCGTTCTTGAATGATTCGTTCATTTTGAACCTATGCAGTTTGAGCCGGAAAGAGAATTGATTAGTTCATCTCTCGAGTCTTCTGGTTTTTCGAGGCGTTCGTTCATCACATGACAGCCCCATAAGCTTAGCCTATGCAGTCTGAGCCGGAAAGAGACTTAATAATGATAACCAACTCTTTATAACCTTTGTTACAACATTCAGTGTTATGGAAAAGAACCATCATGACAGAAATTCACACATTTATAAACTGTAAGAAGTAAAAAGCTACAATTTGAGAGCAGAAACGCATCACATAACTGTAAGGGAAAATAATAATTATAATAATGATAATACTACTACTACTAATAATAATAACTATGCACCCGTTTGTAAGGAAGCTTGTTAATTAACTAATTTCTCTATTCTCTCCAATGCTGTCACGTCACGTGACAAAAGAACGAACGATTCAAAAGACTCGAGAGATGAACTAATCAATTCTCTTTCCGGCTCAGACTGCATAGGTTAAAGCTTATGGGGCTGTCACGTGATAAACGAATGACTCAAATCCGAAGACTCGAGAGATGAACTAATCAAATCTCATTCCGGCTCAGACTGCTTTGGTTAAGTTTATGGGGCTGTCACGTGATGAACGAACGACTCAAACCC
>NW_015505196.1:3233010-3236567 GCF_001515645.1 Sinocyclocheilus grahami | reverse complement strand
AGTACCGCTTTAGAGTGGGCGGGATTATTCACATGTCATTATCGTTGCGCCGCCTCTACTGCCGCGACTCCTGAAAAACTTTTTCATGCCGCATCGCCCCATCAAGCTCTCACTGGATCCGCTCCTCTGCTATCAACGAGAGGAACGTCTGTACTTCCTCAACAGATAACTAAACAGCCACTTTTTGGTTGTTAAAAAAGGTATGCTTGTTCAAAACAGTTGTGTTCGATCCTTCGCTGGCAGTGCTGATTTAAATTTAGCGGTTCTGTTGTGTTTGTGTCGCAAGTTCAGTGAGGCAGGTAGTGACTATTCTCTCCGGCCAATCCGTGATCAGCAGAGTTTACACGTCACATTTTGGTAACGGTACGGTTCGCTTGGAACCCCAACCGAGGTGGTACTAAAAAAAGTACCAGGTTCCAGGTACTGTACCCAGTGGAAACCCCCCCAAAAGTGAACCGTCCTGAGCCGTACCATGCAGTGGAAAAGCACCATAATAGCATTATAGTTTTGTATTGTTTGTAGTGTGATCAACGTTTGCACAAGTATTAGACGTGTTAGGGAAGTAACACATAATATTTTAATTATATTTTGCTTAAATGAATGAAATGACTCGCAAAAAGATTAGTTCATTTTGCTGAACGAGACTCAAAGGTCCGAGTTGGTAAAATGATCTGAACTTCCCATCACTATAAACTGACGCTTCGCACTCTCCTTCTGTGAACAGTAAACCTGCCTACTTTTGGTGCTTTTCCACTGCATGGTATGGCTCGGTACGGTTCACTTTTGGGGGGGTTTCCACTGGGTACAGTACCTGGTACCTGGTACTTCTTTTAGTACCACTTCGGTTGGGGTTCCAAGTGAACCGTACCATTACCAAAACGTGACGTGTAAACTCTGCTGATCACGGATTGGTCGGAGAGAATCGTCACTACCTGCGTCACTGAACTTGCGACACAAACACAAAAGAACCACTAGATTTAAATCAGCACTGCCAGCGAAGGATCGAACGCAACTGCTTTGAACGAGAGCACCTTTTTTTTAACAACCAAAAAGTTTTGTTGTCTGTTGCGGAAGTACAGATACTTCCTCTCGTTGATAGCAGAGAAGCGGATCCAGCGAGCTTGATGGGGCGATGCGGAATGAAAAAGTTTTTCAGGAGTCGCGGAAGTAGAGGTGGCGCAACTATAACGACATGTGAATAATCCCGCCCACTCTAAAGCGGTACTAAACTGCAGTGGAAACGCAAACCGAGCCGTGCCGTGCCGTGCCGTTCCGTACTGAGCCGTGCCGAGCCGAGTTAGGTTTGATTGGCCATCTCAGTCATTTTGACATTGACGAGTGCTGAGGCTTTGATCTGAAGCACCTAGTATGTGCAACGGTCACGCACGCATCCGTAGACTAGCGCAAGTTAATTCTCACACTTTAATAGTATTTATAGCTCCTAACAGGCTGAGAAGTTATTACCTCAAAATGCACGTCAGTATGCCATTTTCCCTATTGCTTGCGTGCCAGCGAATATCCCTCTGCGTGCCACTGTTGCCGACCCCTGGCCTAGACCAATGGCATGAGTTTGGGGGGCGGGGCTACTTGTTTGCCTAAACATGGGCAGTAGGAGTGTCCTGGAAACCTGTTTGGAAACATATTGCCCCAATTACTTTTTTGGTATTGCTACTGCTGCAGAAAATACGCACTACTACACTTTCAGTAACATTTTCAAGTTCAGTAATTATTCTGTCAGTTTAACCTAAACCTAAAATCTTATTATACAAAACATTCTTACTGTATTTGCAGTGCAAATCCTCCTGTCTTCAATAACCTTTTTAGTTGACAGTTTAGTTTCAGAGAAAGATGACAAAGCACAAACTATAGGATCAAGAGTGGTTCACACATGTGTGAACGAAAGAGAAAAGATGGATACGGAATCAGCAATGGAGACAGAAAGAGAAGGAAGAGAGGATAAAAGAGAGAGACTTAATTTACGCTGCTCTCTCCCGGTCTCTCTCTCTGGCGGCTGCTGCCCGCTGTCGTCCATCATGGCTCCTATGAGCACCATCTGCTCAACATTACAGCCACTGTTGCCTGGCTACCTGCTCTCTCTCTCTATCTCTCTGTTGCGCTTTCCTGTTTTTTTCTCTCTCCCTCTCTTTAATGTTTTTTTCTGTCATTTGAGTCCTTTTCTCTCACCCCTCATCTCTCTTTCTCTCCATGCTCGGCTGAGGAGTCTTTGGCTCACACACATTATCCGGCAGGAAGAAGGAGACACATCTTTTACACCACTCATGATTAAGCCATCTGCAGAGAGAGCTGAAGGGAAAGGGGGGGAAGAGGGGATCGTAATGAAAAAGGGTATGTAAGGCGGTGAGGGTGAAAGAGAAGAAAAAGAGAGGAGGTAAAGGGAAATGTGGAGGAAGGAGGGAAAGACGGAGAACGGAATGGAGACATGGGCACAGAGGTGGAAGAAATAGAGATAGATGACGACTCAAAAAGGGAGTGAGAGAAAGAGACTGAAGGAGTGATGGAAAAAAAAGATCAACACTGCCCCCCTCTGGCCTGTCCGGCCTTCAACAGAGATACGTACGTGCCGATCGGCGCACGTTTGGGCAGCATGACTGGTTAACAGAAGAGATCCAGCTGTCTACACACAGATTTGCGCTCATTGACCGGTCTGGTCTAGATTTATCTGAACAGTCTCCTGTGGCGTGTGCATGTTTGTGCTTCATTATTTATTCTGTTATAAGAGCCTCGTGGAGAGCTGGTTTAAATAAAATGATCGCTCCAGATTGGAGCCTTGCGGTTTTTGAATGTGCTCCGGCACATTGAATTGTGTGGTGCTTGTGCGGATAATGCGAGTTTGAATCCCGTTTGCAACAGTTCCCCTTCCTCTGCCTAATATTCTCTAGTCTAGCTCTCACTGTTCCTGTAAAGAAAAGTAGCAAAAGGCCTAAAAACAGTTACGTGGTGTTAGTTTAGTTTTCTTGGACGTCAGATCTTATAAGACCATAAACACTTGGTCTGGGTCTATGACTCTTTGTTTTGGATCTCAGTTTATATTGTCTCAGACAAGACCGTAGTCTATTTCCAGTGTGTTAGAAGTAATTTTATATGACATTAACCACTATTCAAATCTTTTCCTGACCCCACACAGGAGAAAGAGATCTCCACAGCTCCCATTATCTTTGTTTTGAGGTTTTATTTTTGTTCATTAGGAAACAAATTTTGATAAAAGTATGCCAAGTTTAATTTATGACATTGTAAAAATATATTCTACAGTTATTCTTGGACAAAAATAGTTAAATTCTGAGTATGGAAAGGAGACATCCATTTACATTGATGTTAACATTGTTTTTACTGCTGTATTAGATTTGAATGTATTTACATATGAACTTAAGTGTGTATGACACACTAACATTAAAAAGCTTGGGGTCAAGATTTTGTCAATCTTTTTTTAAGAAGTCTCTTGTGCTCACAAAGGCTGCATTTATTTTGATCAGAAATAGAGTAAAAACTGTAATACTGTGAAATAGTGTATATATATATATATATATATATATATATAT
>NW_015505196.1:3185025-3232971 GCF_001515645.1 Sinocyclocheilus grahami | reverse complement strand
TATATATATATATATATATATATATATATATATATATATATATATATATATATATATACTATTTTGATATATTTTGCAGTGTAATTTAATCCTGTTGTAATAAAGCTGAATTTTCAGTAGCCATTACTCCAGTCTTCAGTGTCGCATGGTCCTTCAGATCATTCTAATATGCTGATTTGCTGCTCAAGAAACATTTCTTATTTATGTTTCTCTTATCAATATATGTTCAAAAGAACAGCAATTATTTGTAATAGAAATCTTTTGTAACATTACTGTAACATTCTTGTAACTTTTACTGACATTTTTGATCAGTTTAATGTATCCTTTCTGAATAACAGTATACATTTATTTAAAAACATGTTTGAACTGTAGTTTATGTAATATATATATTGTTTAATTTAGTACCAGTCCTCAGAGATCAACTGACAATTCACCCTGAAAATAATCTGTTAAGCAATTAGAACCGTATTATGTCTCTTAGTTGTCAATAATTTAATGACTGAATAAATGAAGTGAATCTTCTGTCATACAGAACACTCTCCGATCAGTTCTCTTTCTTGTGCCTGTAGGAAGGTGTGGTTGGTCTGCCGCGACAGGCTGGTGGAGTGCAGCCACCTCACGGAGGAACAGGGGGTGTGACCTCAGCAGGGCCTAATGGGGCGGGGCCTGGCGGCTATCTGCCCAATCCACAGCAGCAACAGCAGGCAGCCATGATGAAGCAGATGATGGCTATGGAGCAGGAAAAGAGGGTCCAGCTCCATCTGATGGAGCAGCAGAAAGCACAGCTTATGAGAGAACAGAGACAACAGCAACAGCAGCAACACATGCTGGCAGAACAGGTGAGTGCCACTGACAGTGCAGGGCTTTTGTTTAAAATACTCGTATGAAATAGTCACACTTGTGAGTGTGCAAGCAGCTGCTTGATTTAGATTTAGTATTGATAAAGAATTTTCATATTCATGCATTTTTCTGCTTTGCTTCCCTTCTTTTTCCAGTTACAACAACAGCAGCATCTCCCCAGACAGATGAGTCAGGCACAGAGGAATCCATACCCGCTCCAGCAGTTTCAAGGCAAGAAACAGAAGTACACAGAAAAAAAATATCCATGCCCAAACATGAAACACTTTGCCACTAGTTGTAATGACCATATTACTCTGTGGCCCAATGGCTTATGGTGTTTAGCAATGTAAGATCCTGAAGTAAATAGTGAATCTCAACTCCTCCTTTAAACCTTTGCATTTCTCTATTTCAAAATGAAAATAATTTTCTCATTCACATAAAAAAAAATTATGCCTTGCCACTTAAACACCCAGTGCATCTGTCAGCATTTCTAATGAACACACACACATACATTCACTTAAACTAAGACTGTTGCAGTTACAGGGAGCCCATCTTTTGATTATTTTGTTGTTTAATGTAAATTTAACTTTAGGCACTAGTGGACATAATATTCATACATGGTTATTTGTTTTCAATTAAAATCAGTTAATTCGTAGGTCATCTTTTACATACTTTAAATGTAATTAAAACGTCTGTCTACTAGAATGGAGACTAAAATCTCAAAAACATTTTAATAAAATATTTCATATCACAGTAAAATCTGACAACGATATCAGAAATGCAGCTTCATAAGGTCAAATTATGCTGACAAGCAGTATTTTTCAGTCATGTGTGTTAGGGCTATAAGCAGGAAATCCATTTTATTTAGCTTTATATAAATGCTAGTCTGATGCCTTTTTGTCAACATAATTTAACATGTAATACGTATGTGTTCATCGAAGCTGTAAGGTGTCGAACATGGAATTAATAATTTGATGCACAGACATCGGAAAATTTCAGTGTGCAGTTTGTGTCATCATATATAAATGATAGCGATTCGCTATGCATTTGAAACTGTGTACTTATGCCATTTGACTTTAATTGAAACAAGCCTTTGATGTACTGGAAATAGCTGAAACAAGCCTACTGATGTACTGTTGGAGAACAACAGATGTCAGTTCATATTATTTAATTGTAAATTATTTTAGGCACGCCCCAGGAGATGGCAGCAAGGAACCAGACACTGCAAAACATGCGCAACGCTCGACTTCTGCAGCAGCAGCAGCAACAGAACCCCGGAATACTGCAGATGACGTCTGTCCAGAACTCGGGCACCATACCTTCGCAGGGTGACATGAGTATGGCGTACGGAGGCCAGGCGGGTACACAGACCGGGATGTACCAAGGTATGAACCCAAACATGGGCCAAATGCTTCAGCAGCAACAGCAGCACCATCCTAACCAGCCCGGCATGGCGATGGCACAGAGACAAGCGGGCACCGGCGGGCAAGGGATGGTCGCCGGAGGCGGGTATGGGCAGGGAATGCTAATGAACCCGTCACTCCAGCAGCAGCAAATAAAATCAGCCGTTGTTGCCCCTGGTGGGCAGCCGATGGCCAAAGTTCAGAGACTGCAAAGCATGATGGGAGGCGGAGGCCAGACGTGGCAGCAGCAGCAAAACATGCAAGCCATGGGCGGAAGAACTTCAAACGACATGGTGGCGTTTAACAGTAACCCTGCGTACGCCATGCAAGGTGGCCAGGCTCCTAGAATGGCCAAGCAGCATTTCGCACAAGCGATAGGTGGACAGACTATGGTGGACCCTCGTTCGATAAACCCAGCGGCAATGGGTGGGCCGATGATGCAGCACATGGCTGGGCAACCAAGGACCAATCAGCCGCGGGGAATGGTGATGCCAGGCATGAACCAGGGTGTGCCCAACATGGCCGCTTTCGGACAAGGCCCTGCTCAGGGCATGCCGGGAGCATCCGGAGGGGGTGGGCCGTACATGCCAGGGGGTCAGCCTCAGGGCTATCAGAGGACATCCAGTCAGGACCTGGTGTACAGTTACGGCAGCCAATCAGGGGCTGGGGCCGGGGTTTCGTTCGGCTTGTCGGATGGGACAGATTTGGATTCGACGGAAGGTTGGATGGAAGAGTTTTTCCCCAGCCAATAGCCTAAGGGATTTTTTAACAGGACAATTTTATGGAAAATGTGATTCGTTTTATTGTTTCATTTTTTTTTTAATTACATGATCGACAAATCTAAGAAATATATTACATGTTGTGTATTACATGTGTGTGCTGTCACAATATTTAAACCAATTCCTCTCTGTTTGGGTTGCTTCTTAAGTAAAGATCCAGTGTTCTGTGTTTTTTTTGTTTTTGAAGAAATACCCATTTTTATGGAAGCCCGTTTCCGCCACTGAATAAAAAATAAAAAAGGTAATTGCGACTTTTTATCTCACAATTCGGACTTTTTTTTCTCAGAATTGTGTGATATAAACTCGCAATTGCGAGTTAAAAAGTCATAATTGTGAGATATAAACTCGCAATTTTGAGAAATAAAGTCAGAACTGCGAGATAGAAACTCACAATTCTGACATTTTTTCTCAGAATTGACAGTTTATATCTCACAATTCTGACTTTATAACTCGAAATTCTGACTTTATAACTCGCAACTGTGAGTTTATATCACGCAATTCTGACTATATAACTCGCAACTGTCCAAATAACCTTTATTATTCAGTGGCGGAAATGGGCTTCCATACATTTTGGATTTGATCCATTTCTGTCTTTTTTTTTCCCCCTCTCATGTCCT
Organism: Sinocyclocheilus grahami; assembly: GCF_001515645.1. NCBI lineage: Eukaryota > Metazoa > Chordata > Actinopteri > Cypriniformes > Cyprinidae > Sinocyclocheilus > Sinocyclocheilus grahami. Next base: position 3,229,332 of record NW_015505196.1, on the reverse strand, counting down.
TTCTGCTGCATTAAGGGCAAGAGGCACTGAAAACCTGCTAAATGACATTGGGAAAGATTTTAATGTATTGTTTTTAGTTCACCCTTATTCTGACATCCTGTTCATGTATGAAAGAGTGTGTGGAAATTCGAGGTGGACCTTTGTCAACAATGGATCCCTTTTCCCAAACCAAACAGTTCACTCACACCTCTTTCTTCTCTTACTTATCTTCTCTCTCTTTTTCGCTGCTCTTGACATGTTCATCCTCTGCATTTGCTCTGCTTTGTGCTTGTGTGTGTGTGTGTGTGTGTGTATGTGTGTGTGTGTGTGTGTGTGTTTAGGGTACACAGACCGGGATGTACCAAGGTATGAACCCAAACATGGGCCAAATGCTTCAGCAGCAACAGCAGCACCATCCTAACCAGCCCGGCATGGCGATGGCACAGAGACAAGCGGGCACCGGCGGGCAAGGGATGGTCGCCGGAGGCGGGTATGGGCAGGGAATGCTAATGAACCCGTCACTCCAGCAGCAGCAAATAAAATCAGCCGTTGTTGCCCCTGGTGGGCAGCCGATGGCCAAAGTTCAGAGACTGCAAAGCATGATGGGAGGCGGAGGCCAGACGTGGCAGCAGCAGCAAAACATGCAAGCCATGGGCGGAAGAACTTCAAACGACATGGTGGCGTTTAACAGTAACCCTGCGTACGCCATGCAAGGTGGCCAGGCTCCTAGAATGGCCAAGCAGCATTTCGCACAAGCGATAGGTGGACAGACTATGGTGGACCCTCGTTCGATAAACCCAGCGGCAATGGGTGGGCCGATGATGCCGCACATGGCAGGGCAACCAAGGACCAACCAGCCGCGGGGTATGGTGATGCCAGGCATGAACCAGGGTGTGCCCAACATGGCCGCTTTCGGACAAGGCCCTGCTCAGGGCATGCCGGGAGCATCCGGAGGGGGTGGGCCGTACATGCCAGGGGGTCAGCCTCAGGGCTATCAGAGGACATCCAGTCAGGACCTGGTGTACAGTTACGGCAGCCAATCAGGGGCTGGGGCCGGGGTTTCGTTCGGCTTGTCGGATGGGACAGATTTGGATTCGACGGAAGGTTGGATGGAAGAGTTTTTCCCCAGCCAATAGCCTAAGGGATTTTTTAACAGGACAATTTTATGGAAAATGTGATTCGTTTTATTGTTTCATTTTTTTTTTAATTACATGATCGACAAATCTAAGAAATATATTACATGTTGTGTATTACATGTGTGTGCTGTCACAATATTTAAACCAATTCCTCTCTGTTTGGGTTGCTTCTTAAGTAAAGATCCAGTGTTCTGTGTTTTTTTTGTTTTTGAAGAAATACCCATTTTTATGGAAGCCCGTTTCCGCCACTGAATAAAAAATAAAAAAGGTAATTGCGACTTTTTATCTCACAATTCGGACTTTTTTTTCTCAGAATTGTGTGATATAAACTCGCAATTGCGAGTTAAAAAGTCATAATTGTGAGATATAAACTCGCAATTTTGAGAAATAAAGTCAGAACTGCGAGATAGAAACTCACAATTCTGACATTTTTTCTCAGAATTGACAGTTTATATCTCACAATTCTGACTTTATAACTCGAAATTCTGACTTTATAACTCGCAACTGTGAGTTTATATCACGCAATTCTGACTATATAACTCGCAACTGTCCAAATAACCTTTATTATTCAGTGGCGGAAATGGGCTTCCATACATTTTGGATTTGATCCATTTCTGTCTTTTTTTTTCCCCCTCTCATGTCCTTTCTGCTGCATTAAGGGCAAGAGGCACTGAAAACCTGCTAAATGACATTGGGAAAGATTTTAATGTATTGTTTTTAGTTCACCCTTATTCTGACATCCTGTTCATGTATGAAAGAGTGTGTGGAAATTCGAGGTGGACCTTTGTCAACAATGGATCCCTTTTCCCAAACCAAACAGTTCACTCACACCTCTTTCTTCTCTTACTCATCTTCTCTCTCTTTTTCGCTGCTCTTGACATGTTCATCCTCTGCATTTGCTCTGCTTTGTGCTTGTGTGTGTGTGTGTGTGTGTGTATGTGTGTGTGTGTGTGTGTGTGTTTATTTGCACTATGAGCATCACAACAAAACACATCAGACTCTGTGTGCTCTCAGTGCATGCAAGATGGATGCTCTGCTGTCGCTAGGCGACCGTGTCAGTAGAAGAGTGAAGCCATGTGTGCGTTTGTCAACTAGGTGTTTGTTAATATTGCTTGAAGAGATTTGGCAGCTACAAATTTATCCCTCCCGTCCCTAAAACTGTGAGAAAGATGTTTTCTTTAGTCACAATGGCAGCTAGAAAGGACCCTATGACATGTAACTCATAAAGTGTAAAGATTTTTACAGCCCACAGACATTTGCGTGTTTTAATTCATACATCTAGAATTTTAAACCAATATTTAAATGCTTCCCAACATTCAATTTTCTTCCTTTCTTTACATGAACGTTATTGCTTGTAAACACTGGTTAAAGATATTTTCATAAGAAAAAATGAAATACACCATACATACTGTATTTCCGCTGATGGGTCATACCACTTTTCATCTTTTATTTTACTCTTCAAATGAGAAATATTTATTGGTTTCTGTAACGTTTGATTTCACTGCACCACTTCCAGCTCTTGAACACACTGACACTCCTTTCCCTGCTACACAATGCCTGACAGGAAAGACAAGCACATCAAGACAACTGTATTGCATACAACTTTCTCTTTCAACTGTGACAAAATTTCAACCAAAACAAAAATCGAATTAATTTAATATAAGCCTCTGCTCTTTACTGGGATTTTACATTTATTTACGACCCATTTCCTCCAACTTGTGTTCATTGTTGAGTTTGTCAGCTCATTTCAAATGAAGTCTCAATATGGTATCTTACTAGCCAGACTTTTGTTTTCTGTTGTTTAACATGAGATGCCACACAAATAAGAACATCAGTCTTTTCTGCTCTGTTGTGTGTTGCTGTGGTATTATAGTCATGGTGTCTTTGTAATCAAACTCTAGTTGTATTGTTTCCGCTCTCTGAAGAATGAACATGAATGTAACATTGTGACTGATTTGCCCTTTTTTTTATTTTTGTCTTAATGGGAGATTGACCGCATTCACATCTTCAGTGTTTCGCAGTGTTATATTGTTGCTCTGTCAAGGGGATTGCAGATGGAGAGGGTAAAGCCCGCGTCCTCCTGCCGTCTCACCAAATATCAACAATCTGGGACCAAGATTAACATGTTTTAGATTTCGGTTGAAGTCATTGAGCTTAACTTTTTCTTCTTCTTTTTTTTCGTACTGGTGCTGACATATATGTGATGGAAAAAAGAGATATATATCAGATAGTTATTTGTAAATATGTTTTTACAATTTTAAATACATACACAGAGGATACGTCTCTACTCACTGTAAAGATATTGCTGTTTGTTTAAGATAGAGAAGTATTTTTATTTCATTTTTTTCCACTTTTAAACTCATCTGAGCTATACCATTGCACTTCAGACAATGTCTTACTACTAATTTGTAATGTAAACCTCCTCTAAGTTTTATTTTGAAGGTTTTTTCTAGTTTTAAAATTTTACTCTGTATCTGAAGCAGTGCTTTTTTTTTCCTTTTTCATGTACAGAATTATGTAAATGGTAATGCCAGAGAGTTACAAAGAATTTGTTTTTCAGAAAAAAATACATTAAAGAGATTGATCATTAAAAAAAGTTCTCATTAAAATGTCTGCAATTTATTTGTTAGAAGGAAATGAATCTATCCCTCACATCGTTTTCATTTGTGAAAAACTAAATATTGCCTTCCCCGAGTTAATATTTATCAGAAAGAAAGCGTGCTAAAGGAAAGGAATAAAATGTACGTTGTTGTTGCTTGTTTGAATAAAACCTAGGAGGAGAAATGGTCATGAGAGAGACAAAGGGCGGGTGTTTATATCCTAATTAAAGCCACATATGCTAAATAGCGTTGTTTAATATCTTACCCTAATGTATGGATCACTCCCCTTCTCTTGGTATATTTCTCTTTTGTGCTGTGCTGCTTTGGCGCTATCTTCTGATTATGATGAATGGAGAAGTGTCACTATGACACTGCCATTACTCATCTTCAGGGGTGAGACAACCTCGCTGTGAGAAATGTGAGGGAGAGAAAATGGGGGGCGGAGGACAGAGTAGAGATGGGACACAAACACACAGACTGCCCTGTCCCATGGGGTTTCCTTCTAAATGGGGTCATCTAGAATCAGGGTTCCTGAATGTAAAAACGAAAAATTAAGCCGGATTCTTGATTTTTCGTTTTGTTTGAATAATTAAAAAACGAAATATGTGCCCGTTTTTCATTTTTCAGATTTCAATATTAAAACAAAAATTGATTGGACGGAAGAGACCCTGATTATCTAGTCCCTCAGCACTTCGTCCATTAGTTAAATAAAATCGCCCTTTAATCTGATCTAATGAAAACAGCCAGTGCTGCGAATCCACCAGCAACCATCTGGAAGACTAGAACAAATCAGAAGCAAAGGTGCTTGTGTAAGTGTTTTTCCACATTTTTTTTCTAATGCATGTCTACTGCTTGATTCCAAACAAAGTAAAAGCAAAATGTAAAATATATATATGGCGGCGGCCTATGTTTCATAAAATATCTAGAACATATAATTAGATGTTATTTCCCGTGTAACAAAGTTCCAAAAATGAACGTTTTAAAAACGTCCATAAATCGCCTGATTTCATATGAGAGATTTGAAGCAGGGATAGACCAGAATTAAGTCGTTATTCATTAAAAACAACTCTTAAAATGGTTTGCATTAATTCAAGTTCAAAACAACATCAGGACATTGCAAGATTGTCAAACACGCAAATAATTTCTGTTCTTCGTTGTCCCAAAACATATCCTAATATTTAGATTTAAAACATGCTGTTTTATTGGACTGTGCATTTTCGTTTATCGAGCTAGGTATTGTTCCTCATACCTTTGTTCCTGTAATGACCACTAGATGGCAGCAAGGCTCTTATTACAATAGGATGGAGACGAAGCCTTCTCGAAAGTGATTGGCTTACAAAGTAGGCTACATGATCAACAACTTTACCAATGATATAGACGCTGTTTCGCGTTTCTACCTTTTTAAGAAAACAAAATGCAATTACTTCGAGTTGATAGATCTTTTCGAAGCACAAAAGCTGTTGTAGATATGGAGTTTTATTTCATTAATTTCCAAAAGTACATTTAGCCCCCTAAAAATATTACATTCAGGTTATTCATCATACAGAACCTAAACTTGTTACATACAGTAGGCTATATAAGGAAATTAGCCTACTTAATCGTTTTTTTTCTCTCTCTCGACATGGCACAAAACCTCTGTGTTGCATTAAGTTTGTGTGTGTGCATGTTTGTGGTTTATGAGGACACAAATGTGCATAATGACATGGGTATGACAGGTATTACAACATAAAGGTGATTTATGAGGACACTTTCGGTGTCCCCGTAAATAAAAGTGTGCGTGTGTTTGTGACTGTTTGTTAATGAGGGATGTGTGGACACATTAACGTTTTTAGATTTGTGGAGTAAACATTATTATTTTGAAGTAAGATCAAATTAAATGCTTGGGGTAAGATGGCCCCTCCAGAATTGGAACAGACGGCCACAAGTGTGATATTTGTGCTTGTTGGCTAGTGTTTTTATTTTAAAATGAAGTATTTATTATAATTAATAGGGGTTATTATTTAATGTATCAATGAATTAGATGTACATTTCAGATATCTGTTCTTTCATCAAAACCTACAGGTTAATTGAGTGAAATCATTAAACTGGCATTCACAGTGAATTTCAGTATTAAACTAAATTGTCAAAAAAGAGAAAAGAATAGAGGGTATGCACGTGACGTCACCGTCAGCTGGAGTGGTGGTCCGACGAAACATGCTACCTATCAGATTGTGCTACCAAAAATAGATTTGCATTGTTTTAAGGGTAAGGTAGGGGTAGGTATGGTCATTTAAAAAAAGCCTCAAACCACATGAATAAGATGCTGGTAGGCAGCACAATCTGATAGCTAGTATTTTCCGCTATCGATTTGTGCTACCTATCTTTTTAATGGGAGGTAGCACAAATCATCAGAACATCACTGAGTGGCCAAAAGACTCACTAAAACGAGAAAGAGCTTTGCGATTGACTGTACAAATAGATCTGACAAGAAATCTGAGGCATATTTTTACAGACTGCCGAAAGCTACAGAAAAGAGAAGCAAATGAATCGCTGCCATTCACAGAAACAATGGACTCCAGGCAGCGAAACACGGATTTGCAGTTATCATTTCATGTTACTATGTTGAATTTTACGGTAAAATCATATTCTATTATTGAATTGTTATATATCGTATTGATAAATCATCAATTAAATATTTACCATCTTCTGCATAACTGGATGTTTTTAAATAAACACTGACAAAACTAGGCTATGTAAGTTTTTGCGCTGAACGATATATATATAACATTGATATCACCCGGATTTATTTTGTATTTACAAACTGCGTTCATAGGCAAATCTGCTTTATTTACTTCCCCAGCTGCAAAATCAGGCACATATGCCTAGGCTACATGTCAGAAAACACGATTCCTGGCTGCATAGGCCTATCGATATCCATGGACCACTGGATATTTGGCAAGTTGTAAGGAACATTATATCGAGTTCAGCAACCTTTAGTTTAAACTGATTATCGTTGTTTTACTCACTTTTCACGTGACGTCACACTCTGGAGGGCAAACTACGCTTTGCTTCACTGACCGCCAGTTCTTTTTACGCAGTTTGCATTAAGCAGTAATATAGTAAAACGCAGATATTAAAAGGCGAAATTCAGTTAACACCTTACTGATTATGCATATTTTGTACAGGCAAGCAGATGAAGCCAGAATATAAAGCAATGTGCGAAGTTTCACCGTTAAATGGTTTCCGATAGAAAACCATCAGAAGGAAAACACTGAACCATTAAGCGGATTGCGTTCATATTCCGGCCCTAATGCTTGCCTATGTAAACTATGCATCATTAATATAGAGTCAATCACCATATATGTTTTAAATATATTAAGGCACTTTAAGTGTTTTTACAAAGTTTTGTCGCACTGTTTAATGATTGAAATATTGCCGCGGGTGCTTAATGTGGATTGCAAATGGCCAAAACTTGCATTTTTTTCACATACCTTTGTTTTATTCTTTTGAGAGGTGATCTTTATTCACATACCTTTGTTTTATTCTTTTGAGAGGTGATCTAAATATTTGCGGCTGTGAAACAGATGTAAAATTGACAGGCTTGTCCTGCAGTTCTATGGCTGTTTTGCCCTCCAGGTGACAGGTCTTCGAGCCGGTCACGTGACTGAAAGCTATGAATGAAACCCATTCACGCTGCAGCTCTTTTGCCTCTCAGTCCAGCTAAAGCGGGTGTGTTCAGGCGGGAAAGTGACGTAAATGCATACCCTCTATGGCAGGGGTGGCGAACGTCGGTCCTGGAGAGCCGCAGCCCTGCAGAGTTTTGCTTCAACCCTAATCAAACACACCGGAACAAGCTAATCAAGGTCTGAACGGTTACTAGGAAGCTACAGGCAGGTGAGTTTTAATTAGGGTTGGAGCTGAACTCTGCAGGGCTGCGGCTCTCCAGGACTGGAGTTCGCCACCCCTGCTCTATGGAATAGTTGATTTAGCATTTTACATTAATGGCACTTTATATAATCGGAGGGTCATCTTACCCCTCTTTTGATATCTTATACTTTGTGCTACATACATCATCCTGCACATGCTAATCTTATATTAAAAGGTTACAATTTTAAAGTAAATCCACATTGTTTTTAACGTTAAGTTAACAATATCAGAAAAATGTTCTCTTAATTCATGACTTAAGTTCCTCTCATCCACAAAGAAAGAAAACTAATAACCCTACTAGAGCAACACACATGGAGAAGGACACAGAATATGATCCATTGGGGGTAACAGCTGTGGAACCATTGGGCCCAACAGTTGAAGGTCCACTGGAGCTAGCAGTTGTAGAACCATTTGGGCTAATAGCTGTAGAAGGGCTCTTTATAGAGGCAAAACATGTGCCCACATTTCCCACCCTGTCCACAGCTACCAGCTCTACTTCCTGAGAACAACAGGAAGTATTATAAGATGCCACAGTCACATTTGTGCCATCCGCACTCATCACATAACTTAAGCTGAGAGAGCCATTGCCACGACTGAGGGACACTCCGGCTATGCCTGTACCATTTCCATCCGTCAAGTTGGCAGAGAGTTCCCATGATGCTCTGCTGCATTCCACAGGACAGTCAGCTTTGATGCTCACTATCTGACAGACAGGGCTAAAGAAATCTGTGACCTTCCAAAAAAAAAATTTAATTAAGTAATAAACAACAATTAGTCAACAAATACTGTTTGCATGTAAAAACACTGAGTGATGCAGAAAGCTATATTCTTATCAATGGATACCATGATGCTCTGCTGCATTCCACAGGACAGTCAGCTTTGATGCTCACTATCTGACAGACAGGGCTAAAGAAATCTGTGACCTTCCAAAAAAAAAAATTTAATTAAGTAATAAACAACAATTAGTCAACAAATACTGTTTGCATGTAAAAACACTGAGTGATGCAGATAGCTATATTCTTATCAATGGATGGTATATAATAATATGTACTCTTGATTTTCTGCAGCTTTCATAATGGCTACCTTAGTCATGACAGTGAACTGCAGTGCCACATAATTAGAGTCACCGGACTCTGAATCTTCTGCTTCAATGGTGAGTGTGACATCCGTCCCTGACTCTGTGTCTGAGGGTGCAGTCAGTGTTACGATTCCCTGGGCACTTCTGTCTGTCCCCGTGTCCAGAGAGCTGGGGAAAGACACATTGAAGCTGCGATCTGTCCGGGCTCGGATAGTGTAACTGCTTCCTGTAGCATTAGTGGCCAATGTAAAGTTGAGATTAAATGGAATTCCAGGCTCTATAGTGTTATTTGGTTGTGCCTGAGAAGAAACATGTTTAATATTATTTTATTAATATTAATATGAGATATTATCAGTGTATTTTGCATATCTCATGTATTGATATTCCATACTAGTAATACTAATCTCATGTAAAAGTCATGTGATGATGGCAGGTAATAATAATGAATTTTCATTTTTGGGTGCACTGTCTTTTCAAGCTCACCGTGATAGTAACTCTAGAGCCTTGCTGCTGGGTGGGTGACTGTCTCTGGAATCGAACAGGCAAAGATCGAGTTGAGTCATGTATCAGCCCTTTCAGCTGCACCACAAACGCCCACTCTGGGATTCTGTCTATGTTGACCAGGAAGTCTGTAGCACCCAATGATTTAATGGTTCCATTAACAACATCCAATCCTGAAGCTTCAACTAGAAGCACGTCAGTCACTGTGACTGAATCTCCTCCGGTCACAGAGACAAACAAAGCAGTGTTCTGACCTAAGCAATCAGAAAAACATTTTATTGTTTTCATTGATGATACACATACACACACACACACACACACAAAATATTTCTTCATGTTTATATACACCCCTGTTCATAAGATTGGGGTTAGTAAGATTTTTCTTGAAAGAAATAAACACTTTTGTTTAACAAGGATCATTAAACTGATCAAAAGTGTCAGTAAACACATTTGTAATGAAATCAAAGAATCCTGGGGGGGGGGGATTAATTAAGCAGCACAACTGTTTTCAACACTGATTATAAGAAGAAATGTATTTTCACATCAAATCAGCCTATTAGAATGATTCTTAAAGGATCATGTGACACTAAAAACTGGATGTTTGTTGAAATTCAGCTTTCTCCATCACAGGAATACATTACATTATAAAATCTATTAAAATAGAAAACAGTTATTTTAAATTGTAATAATATTTCTCAATATTACTGTTTCTACTGTATTTTAATCAAATAAATACAGCCTCTGTAAACAACATAAAATAATTATTAAAAAAAAAAAAAACATCTTCCCGACCCCAAACTTTTGAACGGTAGTGTAACTGATTAGTAATAATCAAGCACTAAAAACTGGATGTTTGTTGAAATTCAGCTTTTTCCATCACAGGTATAAATTACATTATAAAATCTATTAAAATAGAAAACAGTTATTTTAAATTGTAATAATATTTCTCAATATTACTGTTTCTACTGTATTTTAATCAAATAAATACAGCCTCTGTAAACAACATAAAATAATTATTAAAAAAAAAAAAAAACATCTTCCCGACCCCAAACTTTTGAACGGTAGTGTAACTGATTAGTAATAATCAAGAAATAGATGAAGAAGATGATATCATACCAATGAAAGGACGACTATTTTTCGGTGTGAAGTCACCTCCTTCTAACTGCTCCACAAAGTTAAAGAGAAAGTTCACAGAACTCTGACCTGTAATCACAATTAAAGCAGAGTGAATGCAGTACAAATTATTTTAATCAAATAAATACAGCCTCTGTAAACAACATAAAATAATTATTTCAAAAAAAAAAACATCTTCCCGACCCCAAACTTTTGAACGGTAGTGTAACTGTCTAGTAATAATCAAGAAATAGATGAAGAAGATGATATCATACCAATGAAAGGACGATTATTTTTCGGTGTGAAGTCACCTCCTTCTAACTGCTCCACAAAGTTAAAGAGAAAGTTCACAGAACTCCGACCTGTAATCACAATTAAAGCAGAGTGAATGCAGTACAAATTAAGCGTTTAGTGTTAGTTCTGGCAGGTCACGTGAGTCAAGCTTGCATCAGCTGACTCTCTGCTGATCACATCTACCTATAGGAATATGAGACCTATCACGGCATTCCTATATAAGCTCTATTCAGTATTATTCAGCAACTTTTTTGCTTGCTCAGGAGCAAATTACCCTTCTCCATCCCCAACTCCTCCTTTTGCCACGGTCAGGACTTGGCTTCTGATATCCCTTGTTGAATCAGACTCCTTTATCTTGAATAATGTGTCACACTTAAATCTCATTAAGTACATTAATAATATCTGCTTTGTTCTGTTCTGTTTACCCTAGGGGGTTATTATTGCTGCTCTCCCTGCTCATTCATGATAGGCTGCATGGATGGGTAGTGAGTTTTTGCCTAGAACAGAACCATACCGCCAAACCAAACTGTATGCTAAGTGTCTATCATTTGATGATCGTGATCCTGACAGAACTATTTCAAGATGCAACAGTCTTGCGATGTTCCAAAGGAACATTTTTACTGATGTTTTATTCAAACACATTGTTTTTTAGCAGTTTCATTTCTAAAACTTAAAAACTGGGTTGATACACAAATTGTGTAATTAGACATTTGATTAAAAATAAAAGTAATAATAAATTTTATGAAAAAAAAAAGCTCAATGGCTTACAAACAAAAAACATATACAGGCAACATTAAACGTGCTTACCAATGACTTTAAGACTGTAGGAGCGTGTGGAGTCAATGCTGATCTTCCATTCCCCTGTCTGGTTGTTTAGTGAGTTTTTGCCTAGAACAGAACCATACCGCCAAACCAAACTGTATGCTAAGTGTCTATCATTTGATGATCGTGATCCTGACAGAACTATTTCAAGATGCAACAGTCTTGCGATGTTCCAAAGGAACATTTTTACTGATGTTTTATTCAAACACATTGTTTTTTAGCGGTTTCATTTCTAAAACTTAAAAACTGGGTTGATACACAAATTGTGTAATTAGACATTTGATTAAAAATAAAAGTAATAATAAATTTGATGAAAAAAAAAAGCTCAATGGCTTACAAACAAAAAACATATACAGGCAACATTAAACGTGCTTACCAATGACTTTAAGACTGTAGGAGCGTGTGGAGTCAATGCTGATCTTCCATTCCCCTGTCTGGTTGTCAGAGTTGAGTTTTACTCTCTTTAGATTCCCTACAGTCAGGATGCTGCCCAGAGGACCATCTGCCACTGAACCTGACTGAGACACACCTGAAAGACAGGGAAAACAAATATTTTAACAATATTTAAAAACTAATTTTTAACAATATAATATAAATAAATTTTGCATTTGGATTTTTGTATTGGAGAAGATTAAACCCTTATATTAGCAAACAATGTTGGCTCACCTGTAGGGCTGTAGATGCTGAAGACTGGAGACTCTCCAGTAATATACACAGTCACATTGGATAGAGATGGATCTAATACAAAAGAAATGTTTTCTGCAATGACTGGACTTCTCACCACCTGAAGAACAGTCACCTTCAAGAAAAAAATAGATGTTTCAATATGTTGCAGTGTTGCAGCACAAAATTCCAATCACCAAATTGAAAAAAAGTATATATATTGAAAGAGCAGAAACAGTTTTTTGAGGTATATACTTTTTCCATATTAAATATGTTATATTTTAGGGACAGTTCACAAAAATAAAAACTCTGTCATCATTTGTCCCTTATATCACATGATGATATTACTTTCTGAATTCTAAGTCATTCTTACAGCATACCAGGGCAGAGGTAGATGCATCTGTAACGACTGCAGTGGCTTGAGACAGTGTAGCTTTTGTGACCTCTATGGTCTGTCCACCAGAAACATGGGCCAGATCTCTGTACAGCTGCATGTCTGACAGAGACATTGATTTTGATGTAAAACTTTTAGATTGTGAGACATCCCTTCTCCTCCGGAATGAGAAGGGGTTAGTCAACATGAAAGTGACCTGGGTGGTGCAGAAAAATGCCATTACAAACAATTTAACAACACTTTAATTTTAGGAGCAATGATGGGGATGTGATCTGCAGGCACTCACTGTTGATCTGGTCCTTTCTATCATGGCCTGAACGGTGCTTCTTAATTCTAAGTCCTTTGCTGCAGCATCAGTGAAAACAAAAATGTCTGAAGATGGAGAAGCTCCTGCTAGTGCCAACTGGAGAACCAGATTTTTTCAGTTATTATATTAAAATCAATGCAGCTGAGATATTCACAAAAAATGTATATATCAGTAGTGTAATATTATTTATCAGTATGAGTAGGAGGGATTTTTACATTTACACATTTTACATTTACATTACTACAATTGGCATACATGAATAAACACAAACAAACACACAAACCAGTAGTCCTGACAGGCACATCTCTGGAAAGTCTCCTCCACCAGTTGCTGAAAGAGAATGAATTCTCTCTTTGAAAATATCTGCATTCTCAGTTCTTGTCAGAGGTCCAAAATCTGCATGACACAAACACATCACTGAACGCTACAGCAACAAGAATTTTTAAAAACATTTTAACATGTTTCAAAAATAATAACTACAGTTTATGCTTTTTTTGTGTGTATGCTAACGGTTCAGCTATCATTTAGAGCTCACTCACAGATAATTTTGTGTTTAAGTTGTTTCAAGTTAGATTTGGACTTGAACAAAGAGATGATGGCTGAATGGATAACTATTTAAGTTCCCTTTCGAATGGTCTCTCCCATTGCATCAAGGGACACTATGGGGAAACTACTGTTTATTCTGAATACTGAAACCTGATTTGTTCATGCTTGTGTAGCTGCATGAACATAGCTGCTATATAAGTTGGCTCTGAGTGAAATCTCGTTAGAATTTTCATCTCCTTGCTGGACTTTATGGAGAAGAAGCAGCAGGAAGCATGAAGCCTACTCCCTGTAGAAGAGCCCCCACTGTGGAAGATTGTCTCTCTCAGCCATGGCCAACCTGGTGGTGCTGGAGACAGCTTTGGTTGAATCTTATGGAGATCAAGGGAACCGCACCCCGGTGACAAGGTCGCCTTACTTGACTCGCCTTTCTCCCCCATGGGACTGTTCAGCCTGGCCGTGGATGGATTTGTTGAGCGCTTCACAGTGGCACAGAAGTCATTGCAGGCCATGCATTACTTCCTGCTGAAGCGCTTCAGCTCGACGGCTGGTTCAAGTTACCAGAAGCCTCCATCCTCAGAGCGGCTTGTGAAACTGGCGCCGTCTCCGGCCCAGCCTCAGCCCAAATCCGGGCCCTGGGCTCCAACAGGGCAAAATGCTACCCGTTTCCCAAACTGTAGGGACCCAGCCCCAGAGTGGCGTTAGACCCTGAGCTACAAAAGCTGTGCTGATCCTAGTGCAGAGTGGAAGAGGAAAGGACCAGGTCCAACAAGACCAGACTGCCCTCAAAGAAGTCTCGCTTCTTCAATCCCAAGAAAGATGGCGGGCTCAGTCCCATCCTCGATTTCAGACACCTGAACTACACGCTAATGAAATGCCCGTTCAGGATGTTGACTTTGAAACAGATCCTTGTGCAAGTATGGCCCGGGGACTGCTTTTTATCAGAGGATCTAGAAGATGCTTACTTTCACATTCAGATAGCCCCCCATCACAGACGGTTCTTTAGATTCACGTTCGAAGGGGTGGCTTATCAATATACAATCCTGACACATCTCTTTCTCCTCTGAGGCAGATGGGAATCCACATTATGAATTATCTCGACGATGTGGATGTGTTAGCCAGATTGGAGCAGGAACTTCTCATTCACAGGTCACAGGTGCTTAGCCAACTGAAGGGTCTTAGGCTGAAAATCATTTTGTCCAAGAGCTGTCTGTCTCCCAGTCAGCGAGTCATTTTACTGGGGACAGTTATCGATCTGGCCCAGATGTGGGCCTGGATTACATCGAAACACTCACTGGCAATTCAGCGGCTAGCAGCGTCATTTAGATTAGGGACTTCTTATCCTCTCAGAGTTTTTCAGAGAATGCTAGGCCCGAGCTGTGGGATCTCCATCTTTGGTCCCTCGACGGGAGTCTTTGTAGCTCCAAATGAGGTTGACTAACACCATTTTTGTCCATATTAGGGATTTCCTGGAATGTTCTATTACATCTGTGAGTCCTATTTGGCGTTTCAGTATGAATGAAACATACATTACATGAGTGTATTTACTAATGCTCACACCACCCTATCTGGGGTAAAAATAGGAAAAATTATACTTCTCTCTAAAGAAATTTGTAAATATTTGCACAAGTAAATATATGCAAATCTATAAGTTTTTCTCCAGTGTTTTACCACCTTAAATTGTTTTCATCAATGTAAAAATATACCTCATCGTCATGTTCTAGCATAGTTATCTTTCAATAAAAATCTAAAATTTTATACCCTTAAAGTCATGGCAGTTTTTCCTTGTGGTATCAAAAATGGTATCTAATATTGATATCTTATCGAAGTTATAAATTCCAGTAAATTACCCAGGGGGAAATAAATAAAAAAATTTGAATATCCTGAAAAGTTATTTTTTTTGTAACTTATTTCAAAAAGTAAAACTCTAATATATTCTAGATTCATTACATGTAAAGTAAAACATTTCAAAAGTTTTTTTTGTTTTAATTTTGATTATTAGAGCTTACAGCTCATGAAAGTCAAAAAATCCAGTATCTCAAAATATTTGAATATTTCCTAAGATCAATCAAAAAAAAAGATTTAACAAAAAGAAAAGTCGGGGCTCCTTTAGCACAAATGACAGAATCAGTGAGGTGTGGCATGGAAGCGATCAGCCTGTGGCACTGCTGAGGCACTATTGAAGAACAGGCATAGGCGCGGGAAGTGGGGGTGCTGAGGGTGCTGAACTGTTTAACTGTTGGGAATTACAAAAAAAAAAATCTGTGTCTATTTACACTAAGTGCAAATAGCCCGCCTTGTTGGCAGAGGTTATTTACACTAACTCCACCCACCAACGTGTGATTGGGTTAGTCAACATTACAAAAGATGGTCATCAACCGTCAGATTCAGTGGCGTAGATAGTAAAGTGTGTCTCATAGGCCTACTCCCTTTTGACACGATCAACCCGGGTTTGAATTTGCCTTTTGGCGAACTTTTTTTCTCCCTTTTCAGATCACATCAGAAAAGCATTTATTTTTAATAAAAATGAAAAAAATTTAAATAAAGTATAGGGTAGGGTTAGGGGAGGTGTAGGGAGGGCTTTTATTACACTAACTCCACCCACCAACGTGTGATTGGGTTAGTCAACATTACAAAAGACGGTCATCAACCGTCAGATTCAGTGGCGTAGATAGTAAAGTGTGTCTCATAGGCCTACTCCCTTTTGACACGATCAACCCGGGTTTGAATTTGCCTTTTGGCGAACTTTTTTTCTCCCTTTTCAGATCACATCAGAAAAGCATTTATTTTTAATAAAAATGAAAAATTTTTAAATAAAGTATAGGGTAGGGTTAGGGGAGGTGTAGGGAGGGCTTTTGTCCCAATAAGGTGGCATCCATTTAATAATTTGAATTATAATTAAAATTTACACTCAATAAGTTATTATTTCATACTGTTTTATAATGTATTACAATACTGAGGTGCAGATAATTGCCACTATTTGCAATAAGTAACTAGCAGAATCTCTGCTGTTTTAACATAGTAGAAAGAATCTATATCTAATTGCACTTAGTATAAATAGCATATGATATCACTAAAAAATACTGCTATTTTCACAAAGTGTAAATAGCCTCTAACCCACCCCCCGCATGTACAGCACCCCCAGCCTAACACATCTTCCCGAGCCATTCTTTAATAGCGGCCTTCAGCTCATCTGTATTGTTGGATCGACTGTTTCTCATCTTTCTCTTGAAAATATCCCAAAGATTCCATATGGCGTTCAGGTCAGGCATGTTGGCTGGCCAATCAAGCACAGTAATATCATGGTCAGCAAATCACTTGGAAGTGGTTTTGGCACTGTGGTCAGGTGCTAAAGTCCTGCAGGAAAAGGAAATCAGCATCTCTATAAAACTTGTCAGCAGATGGAAGCATAAAGTGCTCCAAAATCTCCTGGTAGACGGCTGCATTGACTTTGGACTTGATAAAACACAATGGACCAACACCAGCAGATGTCACGGCACCCCAAATCATCATTTCCGACTTTGGAAACTTCACACTAGACTTCAAGCAGCTTGGATTCTGTGCCTCTTCAGCCTTCCTCCAGACTCCAGACCTTGATTTCAAAATGCAAAATTTACTTTTATCTGAAAAGAGGACTTTGGACCACTGAGCAACAGTCCAGTTCTTTTTCTCCTTAGCCCAGGTAAGATGCTTCTGACATTGTTTCTGCTTCAGAAGTGGCTTGGTAGCCCTTTTCCTGAAGCTGTCTGAGTGTGGTGACTCTTGATGCACTGACTCCAGCTCCAGTCCACTCCTTGTGAAGCTCTCCCAAGTGTTTGAATCTGCTTTTCTTGACAGTATTCTCAAGCTTGCGGTCATCCCCGTTGCTTGTGCACCTTTTCCAACCCAATTTCTTCCTTCCAGTCAACCTTGCATTTATTATGCTTTGATTCAGCACTCTTTGAACAGCCACCCCTTTCAGTAATGACCTTCTGTGACTTACCCTCTTTGTGGAGGGTGTCAATGATTGTCTTCTGGGCCATTGCCAAGTTAGCAGTCTTCCCCATTATTGTGGTTTCAAAGAACAAGTGACACCCGGAATTTAGACTGTAGGGGTGGTCATTTAATTAAACTCAAATGTAAATATTCTAATATTTTGAGATACTGGATTTTTGACTTTCATGAGCTGTAAGCTCTAATCATCAAAATTAATGACAAAAAAAATTGAAATTATTTATTTTACATGTAATGAATCTAGAATATATGAAAGTTTCACTTTTTAAAAGTAAAGAAAAGAAGGAAAAAAAAGAATTTTTTCACAATATTGCATTTTTTTTAGATGCACCTGTATACATATATACAGGACTAAATACGCCATATGACTACCTGGATCATTAAATGGGACTAGAATGTATTCAGAAGGTTCTTCTGGTGTTCCTCTCCTGCTGTCTATGATACTGAAGGACACATTCTTTGCCGCCTCAATATCATCATGCATGCTGCCCGTGGTGTCAATCACAAAAGCCAGAACTGAGGTCTGACTGAGGCCTACCAATCTGAGAGAGGGAAAGAAACAAACAAAATTGGCTAAACCTGGAAAACCATATCAATTACTGATTCTATGATTAAATAAAAACTCATCTGAACTTTTCATCATCAGCAGAATCTTTTTTCTTCAAATATAGGCATTTTTCTAAATTTTTTCTTCCTAACTGCAATACTGCATTCTATATAATATGTGTTAAAATCTTGTCATAAAGGTTGTACTTTTGAGTTAAATGCACATGAGCGCCTCTAAATAGTTGTAATTGTGGGTGGAAAACTCAGAACTTTCTTTAAGACCTGAATTTCTGAGTTGGGGGTGTGTCAGTGAGAAAATATGTTAGATGGAATGGATGCAGAGTCTGTATTGATGATAAATTTGAGATGAATGAAATAAATATAAGCTTAACCATTTATTTTATGACAGAGTCCAAAACTATGTTTGGTATAAAAGAAAGGTCTCATACCGAAGAAAGGCTTGGTCGCCTGTGGCCAGTCGGATGTCTTGCAGCACTTCCACAGTAGCGTTGATGGCCATTTCAGCAGCACGGTGGTGAAGGAAGCCATGATCTGACCTAATGTCATCCTTATTGATGCCTCCAGTGGGTTTTCTTGAACTGGTTCTGTCAAGAGAGCCACCATGGCTACACTTGCCTGAAAGAAAATTATGTGAGTGTAGATTTGTGATCCCAATTCCAGCCATCCTGTTGTCTGTGATGATTTACAGAGAAGATCAACATTACACATGGGATGCCAAACTTCCCTACCTGCAGGTTTTGTGGAGGAGAAAACACTGAAATATCCTGAGGTTAGTTTCTTTTGCAGCAGTATTTCTGGGAGAATGTTATCTCTGCAGTTTGACCCAGTGCAGCTCTTGCATGTTGGAGTGTTGGGGCCTACATATGCAGATAAGAGGTAAAAGAATGTGCAAGTTTATACCATATTCATATTGAGGATATGCATATAGTACATGGGTGGTTTAGAAATTGTGTAATGGGGTAACTGCAATTTGTTATACCTGCTAGGTTGTTGAGAGCACGTTCAGGTTTGATCAGTGTGCTGAAAGGAGCAGTGCTTCCCAGTTCCACCCAGTTACTGTGGCTGTAGAAATCCTACACACAAAAACAAATGTATTTTCTAGGTTGTAAATTTATTTACTCAATGTAGTGTTATTTTACTCATTATAAATATGTGTGTGTGTGTGTGTGTTTATATATACTATACAGTTGAAATCAAAAGTTTACACACACCTTGCAGAATCTGCAAAATCTTAATTATTTTACCAAAATTAGAGGGATCATACAAAATGCATGTTATATTTAAATTTGGTACTGACCTGAATAAGGTATTTCACATAAAATACATTTATATATAGTCCACAAGAGAAGATAATAGTTGAATTTATAAAAATGACCATATTCAAAAGTTTACATACACTTGATTCTTAATACTGTGTTGTTACCTGATTGATCCACAGCTGTTTTCTTTTTTGTGATAGCTGTTCATGAGTCCCTTGTTTGTCCTGAACAGTTAAACTGCCTGCTGTTCTTCAGAAAAAATCCTTCAGGACCCACAACTTCTGTGGTTTTTCAGCATTTTTGTGTATTTGAACCCTTTCCAACAATGACTGTATGATTATAAGATCCATCTTTTCACACTGAGGACAACTGAGGGACACATATGCAACTATTACAGAATGTTCAAATGCTCACTGATGCTAGAAAAGGAAACAATGCATTAAGAGCCAATTTGAGGAATCAGGGTAAATTTCACTTATTTTGTATTAAGGGAAACATGTAAGTATCTTCTGTAGCTTCTGAAGGGCAGTACTAACTGAAAAAAATAAAAAAAGATATTTAGGCAAAATAAGAAAATGTACACATCTTCATTCTGTTCAAAAGTTGGCACTTTATTGCAGTGTGTTTCCTTCTGGAGCATCAGTGAGCGTTTGAACATTCTGTAATACAGTAGTCCCTCAGTTGTTTTCAGTGTGAAAAGATGGTTCCCTTTCAATACTTCACTCTTACTGCATCGTTAGACGCTATGGGGAAAACTCCTTTTTCTCCGAGGACTGAAGCCTTTACAATCACGCAGTGTAACTGCACAGCCATTGGTTCGTACAGTAAATAAAAAATTAACCAATGGCTCGACAGCAGAGCTGCACGAGCCTATGGCGACGAAGCCCGCCAGAATGGCTATATAAGCGGGCATTTCGCCATAGGATCTCAGATTAATTCTCCTTCAGCGACGACGTTCTTCTCTTTGCTGATCTACGAGACTTGAAGCTGCTCGCCATTGACACGCCTCGTTGCGGACAGAAGCTGATTCAGCGACCTGCGCCGCTCTGCTGTTCTCGCTCCTTGCTTCCAGCCCGAGCCGCTTTCAGTGCCCGCGCAGCTCTCAGCTTGTCCCCTGCTGCTATCCGGTGAGTTATAAAAGAGCTATAGGGATCTTGCACGATGCAGAAGGGCAGTGAGTGCGTCGCCTGTCTGGGTAACGCCCACACAGAGACTGCGCGCTCATTGAAACAGAATGCTCTCACTCAGAGTATGAGTCTCGCTCTTCTCCACTCGCTGACCACCTTCAATGAAGGCAGCTCCACTCTCCAGTTTCTCCTCTCTCAGCAAAGCTCAGAAAATGAAACAACAGAGCCACGGAGCTGAACAACCGGGTTTGAGTGATCCCACGCTAGCACAGAGCTTGCGTGCTCACTCTTCCCGCAGCGCTCTGATCCGCCGGTATTTTTACATGTGAGAATCAGCACCCCTCGTTACATTGAGCGGCTCTATCCTCTTAGGCGGATCGGAGTAGAATGCTAACAATGACAGCTTTGCATTTGTGTTTGTGCTGCTGAAGCTTCGCTCACACAGACAGACTGCTTTCACCGAAAGACAGAGTCTGTCCCTGATTCGCTCAGGCTTTAGTGATTGCACACCGGCATACATCCTGCGTGCTCACTTTGATTTGCCAGCGTGTGTTAACACGTGAGGATTAGTGCCCCTCATTACATCGAGCGGCTCAATCCTTCTAGGCGGATCACAGAATGCTGCGCTGGGCGGCCCCGCCTCCCCCGTTCTCACATTTCTCTTCTCCTAGTCACCTTGGAGAAAGAGACGGTAAAATCGTGGTGCTGAGCGATCAAGTTTGACTGATTTTTCGCGTCAGCATAGCCCCGCGTGGTTGAGCGGCTTAATCCTTCAAAGCGGATCAGAGCAAAATGCTGTCACCTATGGTTTACAATATTGCTGACAGCTTCTATTTGAGTGTGCTTGGGCCACGCCCATGCTGAGGCTGCGCTCACTAGACAGACAACTCTCATTGCAAGAGTTTGTGTCTCACTCTGCTTTGCTCGCGGTTCGCCTTCAATGAAGGTGGCCTCGCCCCTCTCCTCGTCTGCTACGAATGGATCTGAGAGGATGCGCGCAGCACCTTTGATCTGCCGGTGTGTGTACACATAAGGATCTTCAGTGCCCCTCTGCTATGAGTGGTTTGATCTTTTTAGGCGGATTTAAAGAGAATGCTGTCACTAGTGATTATTATCACTGACAGCTTCAGGGTCGGACGCATCTGGGCCACACCCACGCTGAGGCCACGCCCACCGGGTCTGATTGCTCTAGCTGCAAGAGCATTGAGTCCAGCAAAGCACTACAGCCTCTCTTATGCCTCCAAGCACCCCGTTCAATTCCGAGTGCTGACGGCAGTGTGTTTATTGTAATTACGGTTGTGAACACTGGGCCCATTCAAATAGCACCTACACAACCAGCCGCTGTTATAGCGAGAAAAAGAAGACCAAATTTCCTCTTACACTTATCACGAGTGTTGGATCCCCACAAGGCGGCCTACCACTCAAACCAATCCACTCCCTTGTCACGAGGGCCGAGGTCTGGCAGGCCATCTCCGGAGTGTCAGATTGGGTTTTTGGGGATTAAAAACGAGGCTACTCACTTCAGTTCACTCGAAGACCCCCACGATTCAGCGGCGTGGTCCACACCTTAGTGCAGAGCATGGATGCTCACATCCTGTACTCCGAGGTGATGAATTTACTGGCAAAAGGAGTTGTAGAGACGGTTCCGCCAGCCCAGAGCGAGTCAGGCTTCTACAGCCGCTACTTCCTCGTCCAAAAAAAAAGAATGGTGGCCTCCGGCCCATCCTCAATCTTAGGCACCTGAGCCACACCCTCATGAAACGGCCATTCAGGATAACTACTTTGGAACAGATCCTCTCGGAAATATGCCCAGGGAACTGGTTCTTCTCTCTGGATTGGAAAGACACATACTTTCACATCCAGGTAGCCCCCTACCACAGGCGATTCTTGAAATTCACCCTCAAGGGAGTGGCATATCAATACACGGTCCTTCCCTTCTGACTTTCCCTGGCTCCTCACACTTTTACGAAGTGCATAGATGCGGCTCTCTCCCCTCTGAGACAGATGGGAATCCATATTCTGAACTACCTCAAAGACTGGCTCATCTTTGCCCAGTCGGAGGCCGAGCTAATATCTCACAGACCCCTCCTCCTCAGCCACTTAGAATGCCTGGGACTCAGGGTCAATTTTGCCAAGAGCTCACTGTCTCCCAGCCAATGAACCTCATTCCTGGGAGCAGTTTTTGACTCAGCCTGAATGAGGGCAGTAGTCACACCAGAATGTGCACTGGCCATATAGCAGCACGCGGCTTCCTTCAAAGTTGGAGCCTCTCGCCCCCTCAAAGCATTTCAAAGGATTCTAGGCCTCATGTCCTCCGCATCGCCGGTACTACAGTTGGGCCTGCTTTGCATGAGACCCTTTCAGTACTGACTGAAACCGCAAGTTCCGTCCCATGCGTGGCGTCACAGACACTTTCGTGTCAAGGTGAGCCAGGCCTGCGTGTCAGCTCTGGACCCTTGGAATGACCCCCAGTGGTTCAAGCAGGGCATGACCATGGGCATTATTTACAGAAGGAAGGTTGTCTCGACGGATGCATTCAACACAGGTTGGGGAGCTCTGTGCGAGGGCAAACCGGCCTTTGGTCAGAGGAGTGGATGCTCCACCCACAGACGGTTCATAAAATCTGGGAGAACTTTGGCAAGGCAGGGGTCGACCTCTTTGCCTCAAAAGACAACTCTCATTGCCCAACTTATTTTTTGAAGAGCGAGAACGCGTTGGCCCACGATTGGCCCAACCTCCTCCTGTATGCTTTTCCCCTGATCGTTCTGATCCATCAGGTAATCAGACGAGTCAGAGAACACAGACACAGAGTCCTTCTTGTGGCCCCGCTCTAGAGGAACCAGCTTTGGTTTTCAGAGCTGTCTCAGCTGCTGACAGCAGCCCCGTGGCCCATTCGACCTTCTCTCTCAGGCGAACAGGATGATTTGGCACCCCCAGCCCGAGCTGCGGGCTCTGCACCGCTGGGCTCTCGATGGGAATCAGTAGATCTCCCGGAGAGCTTCCTGAATACTATCTCACAGGCTAGAGCCCCGTCTACAAGACGCCTCTATGCCCTTAAGTGGTCGGTCTTTTCCGCCTGGTGCACAACCCGTGGCGAAGACCCATTTTCTTGTGACATATCGGTGATATTATCCTACCTACAAGAGCTGTTGGACAAGGGCCGCTTCC
The DNA here is from genome assembly GCF_001515645.1 of Sinocyclocheilus grahami. Lineage (NCBI taxonomy): Eukaryota > Metazoa > Chordata > Actinopteri > Cypriniformes > Cyprinidae > Sinocyclocheilus > Sinocyclocheilus grahami. Next base: position 3,205,882 of record NW_015505196.1, on the reverse strand, counting down.
CTTCCACGCTCAAGGTCAATGTGGCAGCTATAGCAGCCTCCCATGCTCCTATAGCTGGACAGTCTGTGGGCCGGAACAACTTTGTTGTCCGTTTCCTGAGAGGATCCAGGAGGTTCAATCTGCCCCGGTCCCCCACGGTCCTTGCGTGGGACCTGCCCACGGTCCTGAGAGCCCTCAAGGGCTTCCCCTTTGAGCCACTACAGTCTGCAGACTTGGAAACCCTGTTGTTGAAAACCGCTCTGCTACTGGCTTTAGCATCGATTAAACGAGTAGGTCACTTGCAGGCTCTCTCAGTAAATCCTGCCTGTCTTGAGTTTGGGCCTAACGACTCCAAAGTCGTCCTAAAACCAAGACATGGGTACATTCCTAAGGTGCTCTACACCCCGTTTAGAGCCCAGGTTATTACTCTCTCTGCGCTTCCTCCTTCTGAGGAGGACCAGGAGTTTAACTTTCTCTGCCTGGTTAGGGCGCTGAGAATTTACATAGAGCGTTCCACCCTGTTCAGGTGGTCGGAACAACTTATTTGTATGCTTTGGTGGCCGCACCAAAGGGTCCCCGGTCACAAAGCAGAGGATTTCTCGATGGTTGACGCTATCACATTAGCATACTTCTCCCTGGGTCTTCAGAGCCCCATAGGAGTCAAGAGCCCATTCCACTCGGGGCGTGGCCTCGTCCTGGGCGTGGTCTAGCGGTGTGTCCACAGCAGATATTTGTGTGGTTGCCGGCTGGGCCTCGCCGTCCACTTTCACCAGGTTCTATAACTTTGATGTTCCGGCCTTGCAGGCTCAGATTCTATCTGTTTAAATGGATACACGTCTGCCTAAGGCAGTCTAATTCTTCAGGCATTGCCTGTTTTTTCAGGTACACTCTCGACCCTTTCAGTAGTACTGAGGCTGCACAAAACTGTTGGAATTATTATCCAAGGCTCACTGAGGTCAGCCCTCTTGCCTTCTGAAGGGCTCACCCTGCGTATAATTGGTACCTCTGAGCCTTTAATGCTCAAGGCCAGTTCATGTCAGTCGTTCCTCTTTCATGACATGGTGGGTTTGTATTGGTTCCCCATAGCGTCTAGAAACGCAGTACGAGCGAAGTATTGAAAGGGAACATACTCGGTTACTTATGTAACCTCGGTTCCCTGAGATACGGGAACGAGAATTGCGTTCCTTGCTCAGTTGACTCAGTGTCGTCGCTTTAGTCGAATTTACCTGAGATCCTATGACGAAATGCCCACTTATATAGCAAGATGGACCCGCCCATTCTGGCGGGATCTGGCGGGCTTCGTCTCCATAGGCTTATCGTCTCCCGAGCCATTCGTTTTTTATTTACTGCACGAACCAATGGCCGTGCAGTTACACTGTGTGATTGTAAAGGCTTCAGTCCTCGGAGAAAAGGAGTTTTCCCCATAACGTCTAGCGATGCAGTACTCGTTCCCGTATCTCAGGGAACTGAGGTTACGCAAGTAACCGAGTACGATCTTATAATCATACAGTCATTGTTGGAAAGGGTTCAAATACACAAAAATGCAGAAAAACCACAGAATTTGTGGGACCTGAAGGATTTTTCTGAATAACAGCAGGTAGTTTAACTGTTCAGGACAAACAAGGGACTTATGAACAACTCACTGTGAATCACTTGCTGTAAAAAAAATAAAGTTTTGGTTGGTTTGCATTTCCACTGCAGTTTAGTATCACTTTAGAATGGGCGGGATTATTCACATGTTGTTATAGTTGCGCCGCCTCTACTGTCATGACTCCTGAAAAACTTTTTCATTTGCGTTCAATCCTTCGCTGGCTGTGCTGATTTAAATCTAGCGGTTCTGTTGTGTTTGTGTTGCAAGTTCAGTGACGCAGGTAGTGACGATTCTCTCCGGCCAATCAGTGATAAGCAGAGTTTACATGTCACGTTTTGGTAACGGTACGGTTCACTTGGAACCTCAACCAAGGTGGTACTAAAAAAAGTACCAAGTACCAGGTACTGTACCCAGTGGAAAACCTCCCAAAAGTGAACCGTACCGAGCCGTACCGTGCCGTAACATGCAGTGGAAAAGCGCCATAACTAAGGGGAGTTGGATAATGAGCCTATTTTCAAAAATAGTGGAGTGTTCTTTTAAATTTTTATTCTTTCTCTTTTTTTAAAGAAATTAATACTTCACCAAGCATGTGTTTAATTGTATAAAAGTGATAGTAAAGACTTATATTGTTAGAAAAGATTTATATTTTTAATAAATGCTGTTCTTTTTAACTTTATATTCATCAAAGAATTCTGAAATAAAGAATCAGATGTTCCAAAAAAATATTAAAGAGCACAAATGTTTCCAACAGTGATAATAAAAGTAATAAATCAGCATATTAGAATGATTTCTGAAGGATGTTGTGACACTGAAGACTGGAGTAATATAGTTGCTCATATAGGGCCAGAAAGTAAAATAATAATAATATTAAAGTATTAAAGTAAAAATAATAACAATATTAAATTATATTAAAACATTTAAATAATATTAAAGAAGATTCCTTTGTTCTTACAGATTACTGTACTACAATCTCGATTTGTAACGTACCTGTAGAGTGTGACATAGAGTCCCCAGTATGTTCCGGGCAGACATATAACTTTCCTGCTGCACGCTGGCCTTTACTGCAGCCACACCTTGGGTAATGAGATCCCGACCCTCACTGAAAGCCTCATTATCTATGTGATGTGCCTCACTCAGTGCAAAAAGTTGATCTACAACTGCATTGCTTAGGAACATTTGTGTTATAGCTGAATAAAAACCGTGGGAAGAGACAGCAGATAATGAAGTGGCAGATGCTGAGCAGGCTTCTTGGACAGCAGATGGAGTCAGTCTGTTGTTTATCTGAAGAGTAGAATATCATAATTATTACTAGTATTATTTTTATTCAAAACAAGAAAGAACTTGAGTTCCCTCTGTTTTTCAGTTTTTAGTTCAGGTTTCAATTTAAATTGTGTGTGTAGCATAACTTGAGACTAACCCTAAAATGTGAAGTATCTTCATGGAATGTTTATCACAGACCTTTTGTTACTCTTAATAACAGTTTGTATGACTCAAAAATGCTAATTCTCTTTACTTGTTTTTACAATTTAGTTAGTTCCCTCCCATGTCTTTTTCTTACAGGGAGTGTGAAGTCGCGCCCCTGGGCAGTGGCTATGTCACGACACACTTCTGCTGTCTTGCGGAGGATGGCCATCTGAGTGATTTCTCGATGGGTGAGGGAGCCGTCCTGAAAGAGAGGTTTGAATGCTGCCACCTGAGGGGGTCGAAACAGGGTCCCACAGAGGAGAAATACAGCCACTACAACCAGTGAAACCATGGCTGTCCACAAGAAGAGGTGCTGAGGGAAAGTTTTACACATTACAGTAAACATTATTATGGCAAAACACCCCAAGTTAATAGGGTAAATAGAAATTTCAATAGAAATGACATGTTTCAATATGTAATGAGGCATTATTTAATCAAAATGCACTTATTTGCATACATTTCCAGAAGGAAAAAAAAAATCTGAAAAAGGCAGGTTTAATTTTTTTTTTTCTTCATTCTGTTGACATATTATAGTTACAGAATATGTTTTCTCTCTCTTTTTTTATTCCATGAATCAAAATAATAATAATAATGTCAACAGCCATTAAAAAAGAAGGAAATTAACCACATTCTTCAGGAATAAAATGTGTAAAACCAGGCAAACAAACAAATAAATAAATCATCAACAAACCCCTAAAAGACTTTTGAATGTAGATAGGAATAAATCTGTAAAATGAACTGAGGTGGAGAATTCTGGCTCAGTGCAGAAGAAAAAAAAAGTATTTTGAGAAAAAAAAATGCCTTTAAAACTTGTACTGTATTTTAAATCTACAGATGCAAAAACATAAAGTGCAATAAAGTGTATTTTGGTGTTTTCTTTCCACTAGTTTGAAATCAAATTTTATGAAAAAGCCAAATAATCCAAGATCTCAAAATTAACCAGTGCATGAAAAAACAATATTTGCCTGTAGTTACTTGCCTTAAATTTTGAATAATTCTTAAAACATTATTTTTCAGCAGTTAAATTTGTTAGTCTTAAACTGGACATTAACTCACAAAATATTACATATTACACAATTACATAAATATGGTCAAATTAATCAATAAATCAACAAATAAAGTAGAGAATAGTTTGATTACCTTTTCGCAGATTTTGCGTGTATATACTATAACTTATACACAGACTGTCAATGTATTTATACACTTTTACACACATGACTAATGTCAGCATCACAGGATTTCATAATCCTTACTGTAAATGTGTGGTCAGTAAGGAAGACAATTTATTTCCTTATCAACTGCTATTATTGACTGTGCCCTTTCGAATTATGTACATCTTTTGTTTGATCGAACCGTTAGCAAATTAGACTCGCCTCTTTTTCCTTGACAACACTTAATGGCTCATAACAATGCTTGACACAGGTTACAAAATAATATTACAAGTATATTATATTATTACAAGTCTTGCAAACTTATAAAACCATACAAACCTGATGTACTTATCAACAAATCTGGCTGATTCATACAGTACGTATGCTAGGAAACTTTCCTAAAACTTGGTTTAATATATTTTTAGTTTAGTTTAGTTTATTTATATAGCACAATAAAACAACAGCCGCTGACCAATGTGTTGTACAAAAATTGTAAAACCAAAATAAAAAACACCAGTCAAGACCATAAAACAGCATACAAAGACAAACATACAGAAGAAAACAAGCTCAGCATGGTTCACATATTATAAGACTTCTCTAAAAGGTGGGTTTTAAGTTTTGCTTTAAATTGAGATTCTGTAGAGAATATCCTAATAGATAAAGGTAGACTATTCCACAATTTGTGGCCGACTATGGCAAAAGCCCGATCTCCCTTTTTTTAAAACTGTGATCTGGGAACCTAACTGACCTTAAACATCTAGCAGATTTGTTATCAGACACAAGTTCAGATAAATAAGAAGGTGCCAGCCCATTTAAGACCTTAAATCAAAGACTAAAATCTTACACTCCGACAACCAACTCGGAGAGTAAGTCGGAGGTAATGTGCTAAAATTTACGTGTAGGCCTACCACATTGCATTTTGGACTATTTGCAAGCGGTTCAAATAGGATTGACCAATACCTATATAACCTGAATTGCAGTAGTCCAGACAAGAAGGCATAAATGCGTATATTACTCTCTCGAACTCAGCAGGGGTTAAATGTTTTTAACTTTGTTCAGTAGTCTCAGCTGGGAAAAAAACATGATTTGACTACTGAATTTACCTGCTTATTAAATAAGAGGGCAGAGTCAAAGACAACACCTAAGTTTGTAACAGTTGCCTCAGTGTTACTCTCATTAAGTTTAAGAAATTTTTGGACATCCATGCCTTAATGTCTGACAAACAGGCAATTAAAGCACACAGTCCAGTTGATGGACACATATATTTGAGTGTTATCTGCATGAAAAAATTAAATAACATTCTGCGTTTTCTAAAAATGAAGCCCAAAGGGAGCATATGTAAAGAAAACTAAATGGGGGCAAGAATAGATCCATCTCAAACGATCTTTGGAAGATAAACATCCAATTTATATAAACAGAAAAAAATAGGATTTGAACCAGTTCATTGCCTGGCCTTTAATAGCCGCACAATGTTCAAAAAAAGAAATAAGAATATCATGATCAATTGTCTCAAAGGCCACACTCAAATCCAACAGCAGAAGTATTACAGAGTTCCCAGGATCAACAGATAATAAAATATCATTTGAAACTTTTGAAAGAGCAGATTCTGTACTGTGATGTTTCCTAAAACCAGACTGAAAAGATTCAAAGACCCCTTTTTGACTCTAAAAATGTAATAATTGTACACAAAAGTTTTTTTTTATTTTTTATTTTTTACAGTTTTTGCCAATAAATTGTACAGTGTTTTCCCTGTTTTTTAATTACAGAAACCATGTATTAAAATTACAACAATAAACTGTTTATTGAAATGTGTAACATGATTTAACAAAGAAAATCTATATAAATGGAATACACTAAATATCTGTTTTTTAACAGATTTTAAATGACAATTTTAAAAAAGTAACCGTTAAAATTAAGTTTTTTAAAATAACCTGCTGGCCTCTATCAATACATGTATAACAGCTGTGTTCTGACAGCACTTAGCTTGTCACAGATTATCAGAGATCTGTTAAAGGGGTCATATGATGTTGCTAAAAAGAACATTATTTTGTGTATTTGGTGTAATGAAATGTGTTTATGCGGTTTGAGGTTCAAAAAACATATTATTTTCCACATACTGTACATTATTGTTTCTCCTCTATGCCCCGTCTTTCTGAAACGCGTCGATTTTTACAAAGCTCATCGGTCTGAAAAGCGAGGTGTGCTCTGATTGGCCAGCTATCCAGTGCGTTGTGATTGGCCGAATACCTCAAGCGTGTGATGGAAATGTTATGCCAATTACCATACTGTGATGCCGTGATGAGACAAAAACATTAAAATCCATTATAAACTAGCCATTTGTTGCATCGGGGACATAATTACGGATTATAATGACTTATACTGTCTTTTTACACATTTGTGATTGGCCGAATACCTCAAGCATGTGATGGAAATGTTATGCCAATTACCATACTGTGATGCCGTGATGAGACAAAAACATTAAAATCCATTATAAACTAGCCATTTGTTGCATCGGGGACATAATTACGGATTATAATGACTTATACTGTCTTTTTACACATTGCGTTGCATCGTGCCGCGTAAACAAAACCATGTCTGTATTTGTGATCGGAGAAATGACAAACAACAAGCGCTACTCTACACTGCTCAAAACTCGCGTTTGAATCGTCAGTGGCAAATACCTTAAATATGAAAACGTACTTACAGGCTGTGAGTCAGAACAGCCGGCATTGTAGTCTACTCTACCAGGATCAGGAAACAGTCCTCCATAAAATGCGCTGCACACATCTGAATATTTGGGTTGAACTGTTCTGGAACAGTATTGTAAATACAACTTAACCACTGAGTTCTAGTTGTGTCCTCTTTTGCAAGGCCAAACAAAGTATTTTTGCTTTCGCAACCAAACACACAGCGTCTTCACAACATGGCGGCGGTGGCAGCAACAATAAAGTGGCACCTTCTTTCTTTGCGTGAACATTTGGACGGCATTATGCAAACCTTCCCACATCGTGACGTAGACATGTGGGGGCGTATTTAAACGAGGCGTTTTAGGAGGGCTTAAATTTCATAAAGAATATCTCTTTGGGTTTGAGACTTTAATCTTTGCAACTTTAGGGATCTTACTTGAAAACTTGAAATCGCATCATATGACCCCTTTAAAAACGGAGCTATCAAAGTTGAAAGTTGATTATAATCACTTATAATCTGTACATATAGTTGCAATGTGAAGTCAACAGGGAGCCATCAAAATAAAGTGTAACCAATCCATTAGACACGACTACTGCTCCATTGACTAACAACAAGGTTTTCTTTTTTCTTAGTAGCCATCTTTGTCTATCATACTTTTTCACATGGTTTCTTTAGCTTATCTTTACACTACCATAAGGTAAATGAGACCAGTACCACACAGTATTAGACTTTCCTTGAGGTGCTCAGTGAGGCTGTTATGCATGGTTATAAATGGTAGAAAATAACATGGACAGTTGTTAATACCTGCTTAAGTGCAGTGCTGAAATTTTCTGTCTTATGCAATTCTTTTAAAGGCCAGAGTGTTGGTTTGACTACATTAGGCAATAGTTCCAAAACCCATCAGTAGACAGGATATTCTTTATGTTTTAGTATAGTTGTACATCTGTATCACACCAAAATCTGGATACTTCATAAAGAATTATAATACCATATTTTATAGTCTCTTAGGCCTACAGCTTTAGTGATAGAATGTTTTGATTTTGAAAATTTTATTTGATTTGAATTTGATTTGATAGTACTAAAGCTAACCACTAGGTGTCAGTAGTTTTACACTTACCGTGAGTGTGTGTTGATCACGAAGTAGAAGTTAACTCGTGTTGCAGCTGCTGGCATGCTCGTCCTGCAAATCTAATAAAAATCAGGTTGATACAAAACTGTTTCTTTGTTGAATCAAGAAACATTACATGGTACCAGGAGTGGTGATGATCACCGAGACACAGAGTCATCATGGAAAGTGTTAAACCGCCTGATGCTGTGAACTGGACGGAATATTGATTGTGAATGGAGAACGTTCAAACAATGATTTACGCTCTACCTACAAGCAATGGGCCTTGATAAAGCATCAGATGCACATAAGATTGCACTGTTACTCATAGTCGCGGGACCTCAAACTATAGAGGTGTTTAATACGCTCGTGTTTGAGCGGGCCGAAGATAAAGGCAAAAACGACGTAGTAATGGAGAAGCTTGACTCACACTGCTTACCGAAAAAGAATGAGACTTTCGAAAGGTATGTTTTTCGGTCTCGTCTGCAGCAACAAGGAGAGACTTTTGACAGTTTCTTAGTAGATTTGAAGTTGAAAGCACGAACATGCAATTTCGGAAAGTTGCAAGATTCATTGATTCGTGACCAAATTGTGTTTGGCATCAATGATAAAAAGTGAGGGAGAGGCTCTTGAGAGAGACAGAGCTCACCTTGAATGACGCAGTGCGGATATGTCATGCCAGTGAGATAGCTCTACAGCATGCTAAAACATTTTATGAAAGACTAATGGAAGTGAAAGTTCAGCTGCAAGAGATGTGGCAGAAAACACGTGCCGAAGCAGTGTCCAGCCTATGGCAAAGTCTGTGCCAAATGTGAAGGACAGAATCATTTTGCCAAGCAATGCTTTTCCAAAGGGAGACAGAGTCAAAAAGAGCATGTACATACAGTGGAAGAAACAAATCTCAATGACACATTCTTTGTTGGAATGGTATAACAGGCTGATTTCAGTCAAGAAAAAACAGAGCAGACTGATGTGAATAGTGTTGTACATGACAAGTGGATGACAGCCCTGGAAATAAACGGAGTAATCGTGTCACTCAAGCTAGACACAGGAGCAAAGATCAATCTGATTTCGGAGCATGATATCAAAGCAATGAAGATTAAGCCATGTATAAAACAGAAAACGGTACAACTCAAGGCTTATAATGGACAAAGCATCCCAACAAAAGGAGCATGCAGACTGAAGGTAAAAATTAAAAACAAAGAACATCACCTCATGTTCGTGGTTGTTCCAGGTGGACATGATTCTGTGTTGGGAGATAACGCATGTGAAGACCTAGGTCTAGTGAAAAGAGTGTACGTAATAAATAATGGCGAAACATAGAACGATGTGGGGAACATAGTGGAAAAGTTTCCAGACATTTTTGAAGGGTTCAGAGAATTACCATTCACCTACAAAATACAGTTGAAAAAATAAGCACAGCCAGTAGTCCATGCCCCAAGACGGGTTCCAGCACCTTTTCGTGAAAAGTTGAGGCAAGAGCTGGAAAGAATGACATCAATGGGAGTCATAGAAAAAATGGAAGAGCCTACAGAGTGGGTCAATTCGATGGTGTGCGTGAAAAAACCAAATGGTGCTCTACATGTTTGTATGGATCCAAAGGACTTAAATGCCAACATTCAAAGAGAACATTACCAAATCCCGACACGAGAAGAAATCATAAGCGAGATGGCATGTGCAAAGTTCTTTACAAAACTGGATGCATCTCAGGGTTTTTGGCAGCTGAAATTACATAAGGACAGCACAAAGTATTGCACATTTAACACACCCTTCGGTCGATACTCCTTCTTGAGGATACCGTTCGGAATTTCTTCAGCTCCTAAAGTATTTCACAGAGCCATGGAACACATAATTGAAGGCATCGATGCGTGTGTATGTAGATGACATAGTATTGTGGGGATCCACAATGGAGCAGCACAACAGAAGGCTCATGGAAGTCCTACAGCAAGTACAGAAGTATGGGCTGAAATTGAATAAGGACAAATGTCAGTTTGGAGCAAAAGAAATAACGTTTCTAGGAGATAAGCTGACAGAAGGAGGTGTGGAACCAGATAAGAGTAAAGTACAGGCAATACTCAAAATGCCCAGACCCACAGACAGAAAAGCTGTACTAAGAGTGATGGGGATGATAAACTTTGTCGGAAAGTTCATACCAAACTTGTCTTCAAAAACAGTGTACTTGAGAGAGCTGTTGTGTGACAAAGGAGAGTTCAAGTGGACAGCGGATCATGAACAAGAATGGACAAGAATGGGGACGATTGAACAAGAATGGGGCCGATTGAAAACACTCCTAACCTCAGAGCCGGTGCTGACATACTTTGATCCAACGAGAAGGACAAGGATATCTACAGATGCTTCCAAAGATGGACTCGGTGCCGTTCTATTGCAGGCGGAGGGAGACAATTGGAGGCCAGTTGCATATGCCTCAAGAACGATGACTCCATCTGAATGTCGATACGCACAGATAGAAAAAGAATGCTTGGGCCTGGTGTATGGAATGGAAAGATTTCATAGCTATGCGTACGGGTTACCGACATTTGTGGCAGAGACTGATCACAAACCATTAATTGCCATCATTAAAAAGAACCTGAATCAAATGTCACCAAGAATTCAGCAATTGATGATGCGACTGCAGAGATATGACATGGAGCTGGTATATACTCAAGGAAAGTACATAGTTCTGGCAGATGCTCTGTCCAGAGCTGCAATACAGGGTGGAAAACAAGCTGAGAGCTCCACAGACGCTGATGTGACTCATCATGTGAATATGGTAGCTGAAGCCCTGCCGGGAACAGACACAAAACTTAAGCAAATTGCAGTGGAAACTGAGAAAGACAGATGTTTGCAGCAGGTCATTACACATTTGAATGATGGATGGCCTAGAGGAGAATGTGCCAAGTACTACAACATCAGATCAGAGCTGAGTGTGGTCAAAGGACTTCTGTTGAGACAGAATGGGATCGTTATCCCTCAGTCACTGCAACAAGAGATGTTAAAATAGCTGCATGAGGGGCACCTTGGAGCAGAAAAATGCAAAAGGAGGGCTAGAACTGCAATCTATTGGCCTGGAATAAATGATGACATTGATTGGATGGTGTCAACCTGTGATACTTGTTTGAAGCATCGTGCTAAGCAACAGAAAGAGCCAATGATTGTCAGTGAACAACCAGATGAACCGTGGCAGAAAGTTGGGACTGACTTATTTTTCCTGGATGGAAAGAACTACTTGATTGTGATAGACTACCTGTCAAACTATCCAGAGATAGCATTGCTTCCCAGTACATCTGCTGCTAGTGTGGTTACACATATGAAATCCATCTTTGCGAGACATGGCATTCCAAAGGTGGTTTGCAGCGACAATGGGCCATGCTACAATAGCAAAGACTTCCAGAAATTTGCTGATGAGTATGGGTTTCAGCATGTGACGTCAAACCCATTATATCCACAGTCGAATGGAAAAGCAGAGAAGGGAGTGCACATAGTGAAGTTGCTGCTCAAGAAAGCAGTAGACAGTCGATCAGATCCTTATTTAGCTCTGCTGAATTACCGTGCATCTCCACTGGAACATGGTGTGTCTCCTGCAGAAATCCTGATGGGACGCAGATTACGGACCACACTTCCTTGTTTAACATCACCAATCAAGAACAAATACCTAAAAAGGAAACAACAGCATCTGAAACAGCGACAAAAAGCAAACTATGACAAGGCATCAAAAAGCCTAGAACCACTCTCCAATAATGACACAGTAAGACTTGAGGATCACAGTACCTGGTCTACAAGAGCCACAGTCCTGGATGAGGTGAATCCCAGATCTTACACGGTCAGGACAGAGGATGGTCAAATCCTGAGGAGAAATCGGAGGAGTCTGTTGAAAACAAAAGAGACCGTACTAGTGGATACTTCCACAGAGGATACAGACAGTGCAGTATCAAACAAAACATCTAAAAGGCTTACAGTAATGGATGACAAGGAACCAACTGAGGATATGCATTCATCAGTACTGCGAAGATCAAAGCGCACAGTTAAGCCACCTGATAGACTTAATCTGTGAATAATGCACAAGCATAACAAGTATTAGAGTTAGAAAAAAAAAGAAATGTAATGTTGATTGTTACTGCACAATGTAAATAATTTTGAGACTGTAATATGTTGTATTAAGTCTTATAAGTGTACACTATTTGCTGAAAAAGCCGGGCGGAGCCGATCCGTGCCGTGCCGTACTGAGCCGTGCCGAGCCGAGTCGTACCACGCAGTGGAAAAGCGCCATAAGACTTGAGGATCACAGTACCTGGTCTACAAGAGTCACAGTCCTGGATGAGGTGAATCCCAGATCTTACACGGTCAGGACAGAGGATGGTCAAATCCTGAGGAGAAATCGGAGGAGTCTGGTGAAAACAAAAGAGACCGTACTAGTGGATATCTTCACAGAGGATACAGACAGTGCAGTATCAAACAAAACATCTAAAAGGCTTCCAGTAATGGATGACAAGGAACCAACTGAGGATATGCATTCATCAGTACCGCGAAGATCAAAGTGCGCAGCTAAGCCACTTGATAGACTTAATCTGTGAATAATGCACAAGCATAACAAGTATTGAGTTTAAAAAAAAAGAAGAAATGTAATGCTTATTGTTACTGCACGATGTAAATAATTTTTGAGACTGTAATATGTTGTATTAAGTGTACACTACTTGCTGAATAATTGTTTATTCTATAAATTTGAATAATTACTTGGAATAACTTGTTCTTTACATCTAAAGAAAAGGGGGATGTAGTGATAGAATGTATTTGATTTGATAGTACTAAAGCTAACCACTAGGTGTCAGTAGTGTAACACTTACCGTGAGTGTGTGTTAATCACGAAGTAGAAGTTGACTCATGTTGCGGCTGCTGGTATGGTCGTCCTGCAAATTTAATTTGCTTTGTTGCAAACTTTGTTGAATCAAGAAACACTACAACAGCGTGCATTACAATTTTGTAAATTAAGTAAAATTAAGTAAACATAAAATGAGTCAAAAAACGACAGCTGCAATTTAATTGCAAAAAAATTAAGCAACAAAACTACTGCAAACGAAATATCACACATTTTGTTCAGAACACGATTTGCATAGCAATAATTTCTAAGGCATCAGAACAACTCTGTAAGGTGGCAGTGTAGTTTGACTCAAAACTATTTATCGACGTATTCAAACATGCAACTTACAAAGTGTACAATTTAATAGACGACAGAAAACAAGGCAAGTAATGTAGGTCAGACGTTACGTTTGCTAGGTTGCAGCTGATTTTTAGCTTTAAGTTTTAACGTTACCTAATTGCTGAGTTTACCTAATAAAATTGCTAACGTTACGTTCCAAGAGCACAACGACGACTCATCCAGGAGGTCATAAAAGAACCCAGAACAATATCTAAAGAACTGCAGGCCTCACTTGCCTCAGTTAAGGTCAGTGTTCATGATTCAACGATAAGAAAGAGACTGGGCAAAAACGGTATCCATGGGAGAGTTCCAAGGCAAAAGTCACTGCTGACCAAAAAGAACACAAAGGCTCGTCTCTCATTTGCCCAAGACTTTTGGGCAAATATTCTGTGGACTGATGAGACAGAAGTTGAAAATTTTTGAAGGTGTGTGTCCCGTTACATCTGGCATAAAAACAACACAGTATTTCATAAAGAGAACATCATACCAACAGTCAAACATGGTGGTGGTAGTGTGGTGATCTGGGGCTGCTTTGCAGCTTCAGGACCTGGACAACTTACAATAATTGACGGAACCATGAATTGCACTCTATCAAAAAACCTGAAGGAGGTCACAAACTGATGGCCGGACATTCTCAAGCTCAAGCGCACTTGGGTTATGTAGCAGGACAATGATCCCAAAAACACCAGCAAGTCCACCTCTGAATGGCTCAAGAAAAACTAAATTAAGGTTTTGGAGTGGCCTAGTCAAAGTCCGGACTTAAATCCGATTGAGATGCTTAAACAGTCCATTCATGCTCGAAAACCCTCCAATGTGGCTGAATTAAAACAATTCTGCAAAGAAGAGTGGGCCAAAATTCCTCCACAGCGATGTGAAAGACTCATTGCCAGTTATCGCAAACACTTGATTGCAGTTGTTGCTGCAAAGCGTGGCACAACCAGTTATTAGATTTAGGGGGCAATTACTTTTTCACGTAGGGCCAGGCAGGTTTGGACCGCTTTTTTCCCTTAATAAAATAAATAATCATTTAAAAACTGCATTTTGTATTTACTTGCATTATCATTGTGTAATATTAAAATGTGTTTGATCTGAAACTTTTAAGTGTGACAAATATGCAAAAAAGTTTTAAAAAAACAGGAAGGGAAACACTTTTTCACACCACTGTATATGCATTTAAGCAAACTTTGTGTGCATTTTAAAGCAATGAAAATGTCATAATGGCTCATTCAGTTAAATTCATATTTCACAACACATATTGTTTCAGAGCAGCCTTACAGAAAATGCAAGTTTTTCTGTTATAAAACCAAAATATTCTTTATAGGAGTAGGTATGAAAAAGAACAGTTGAAGTCTAGTACAAGTTATAGTATTTACAAATACCATATATGCATTTAAGCAAACTTTGTGTGCATTTTAAAGCAATGAAAATGTCATCATTTTGTATCTGGAGTTCTCTATTCACAGGTGCTGGGTCATATGAAGTATTCATTAAAAAATAAAAAATCATTACTGCACTCAAAGGATGACATACACGTTTAATAATTAACGTCTAAAGTGATTAGATTTAATGTTGACAGCCCGTTTTCGCTCTTATCTCAGTGTTATTTACATTTTAAAATAGTTCATTGTTCGTTTCTGAAAAAGAGACGCAAATAGAGACGGTCCCTAAGTGAATAAGAATTTAAGGGTGTTTTCACACTTGAGTCCTCTTTAAAAGAACCGAATCCAGACCCCTTTAAGTGGACCAAGAGGTGGTCCAAGTGAAAAAGGACCCGGTTTTCTTTGTTCACACTATCGCAGTTCCTGAAAGAGGACTCTGATCCTTTTTTTTTAAAGAATTGGAGCTTGTGGGACTCCACATGTCATGGACGTCCACTTAGACTTATGCTCTCCTATACTCACATAATAACCTCTCCCTTCTAAGTATGACCTGAACCATTTAATTACCATGCCAGAAAGCCCAACCAAGTTTTCCAGTCTCTCTAGTAGTATGTTATGATCGACAGTATCAAACGCAGCACTGAGATCTAGTCGTACCAGCACTGATATTCTGCCAGATTCAGAATTTAAGCGAATATCATAGTTATTCATGTAAACATTTGTGAATGTTGCTGCTATTATAGCGGGGACCCGACACATATCACTGAGAGCTGTTATCAGTTGTTTTCGATCTTGCGTAGAACTGACGCGCTGTTAGATTTTTGGAGAGGTGCACATCAGGCTACAGCGTATGGGTGTGCATCTATGCGTAAGCTACGGCGTAGGTTCGACGCAGAAGTATAAATCAGCCACACGCAGTGTTACTCTGTGTTGACGTCATTTTAACTGAAACAGGAATACAGGGCGGGACATAGCAAGCAGCCCCGCCCCTTTTTAAAATAGCCAATAGCGTTTGTTTATATCACGGCTTGGGGTAGAGCTGTTCAGAGCCGTTGAGCTCCGTAAAGCCGCATTTGACAGGGTATGCCAGCCACAATCTCATCCATATTGCTATAAATATAACATTCTGTGTAGAATTCAAATAGCTCCGATACATTTTGTGGTTTGAGCTGACTTGCGCATGTGATCCGTTCCATGCTATCGTGTCTCTGGACCGGAGCAGAGTGTGTGTGCGTTGCGGTGGGTAGTTTTTCGTCAATGGAAAGCATATTTACACTTTGAATCATTCCCTGACCCTATGTAGTGCACTACGTGCCATTCACTGTACAGAAAATACTATTCTGTGGACAAGTGACCGATATCAGCCTCAGCTTCAGCGTCTATTTTATATTGTAGGGGGCGGGCGCTTCGGATTCTAGAGAGCATTTGATTGAACGGAAAGTTTGATTAGAAGCTGAAGTACTATGTGACATAAAAAAAATCGTTAAAAAAAGCTTTGAATGCTTATATCTTCTAAGTGTGAATTTTGTCACTGTTTTGGAGCACACTGCCTTATAGATGACCTTAACATATTGATACTAACACCCAAAAAACTTTAATTTTGATTTCATGGGGACTTTAAGGTGGAACGGATAGCGTCAATAAGAAGCTGTGAATAAGAAGCTGAATTCAGCCTCGTTAAAGATTATCTGAAGATTAGCAGCTATGAAATATGCTGTATTAACTCTAAAGCGCATTAATTGGTCCAATACATGGTCGAAAGTGTTAGTAAAAGATTATTGTTTGGTTTAAAATAAGTCACGTTGACTGGTTTACAGCAAAAAAACACTCACAATTTTGGTAGGGGAAGCATTCTTTGTTCTCAAAAATAATGTCAGTAAATTAAGTGTAATTGATATACAAGGCTGAAATGTTGTAAGGGAAATAGTCAATCGTATTGTGCTACTAAATGGTCACATTGTAAGGGTTAAAAAAAAAACCTAACAAACTTCATTTCATTTCATAAAAGCGTAACTATACAGCATATAACCAGATAATTTTACACCAAGATCACAGGGATTTGATTTTTCCGGATTAATCAGGAAATTGTGATTTTTTCATTTTAGTTTGTTGCAATGATGCATTCAGTGTAACTTAAGTAATTTTTACCCAGGCATTTGCAAACTTCTGTCTGTACCCCCCTATATGTCATCCTATATGTGGCATTGCTTTAAAAACAGTGAAAGGGTATGTAAATCACCAACAATTACACAAAAATGAAGCACATAGCGAATATGCCTGTTGTATAGGTGGGTGCAAATCAAGATTCACAAAGTACAATTTCTACAAAGTTCAATTAGTTCAACAAAGTACAAATTACAATTTCATAGACTGTCATCCGTGTTGCAATGTGAAGCAGTACAGGGTCCACTGAAATGTCAAAATCCACATTGCCAGAAACAGTACAATGATCTGAATGAGCTTTTAGATAATTTGAAATAGCATGTTTCAAAGAAAGAAGAGGTCAAGTGCCCATTTAAAGGTTGCTTCAACAACATCTCACCTGTATAATAAGCTGCAGTCTATAATTTTTTTAAAATTAGAATTATTGCAAAATCTGCACCTCTTCTGAGGCTAATATTAATTTCATAATGATCCTCCATGAAGTCAAGCAGCAGAAGTTAACTGATAATATGCTAATACTATTGGTCTAAAAGACTAGTTTTTCATGTCACTGTTTATAACACAGTGTGTTCATCCTTTGCTGGGTCGCTTTAAAAAATTGGGGCATAAATTAAGACTCACTTCTGTCCAGGCACCACTACATCACTGATTAAGAGATTTACGTTTTAGACACCATATTGCCTGTTTTTTTTCTTCGACAACAAAAATAATTCCATCCAAACACAGCCACAGCACAGTTTTTCATCTCTGAACAACATGATGGCGTTTACAGAACGTTCCCCTAACATTCCCATTTAGTTCCCAGTTGGTTATTTTTTGGGATCCAAAGAAGAATGTTATAGGAACGTTCCCTGTAAGTTCTTTTTTAATAGCCTAAAGAGAACGTTTCCAGAACGTTCCCTGCAGGTTATTTTTAGGTTGAATTTTATAACCTAAAAAGAACCTTCCCTGCAGGTTATTTTTAAGTTTTATTTTTATAACCTAGAGAGAACGTTCCCTGCAGGTTACTTTTAGGTTTTATTTTATAACCTAGAGAGAACGTTCCCAGAATGTTCCCTGCAGGTTATTTTTAAGTTTTATTTTTATAACCTAGAAAGAACATTCCCAGAACGTTCCCTGCAGTTTATTTTTAGTTGTCATAACTATGTAAACTAATTAAAACTTTGCAGATGTTTCTGATTATTCTAATGCTGAAATGTGTATTTTTTAAAATCATAAACAAACTATTTTTGCAGAATTTCATGTCTGAAATAAGCTTTGAATAAAGTATAGACATAAAAGTAGTCAAATTGCATTATAATGAAAATATAATTCCAATTTTATAGCTGAAATTAAGCCAAGGTTAAGCGTAGTCTGAAAAGCATATCATAAACACTCTATCAAGGGCCAGTTTTACTAAACAGGGCAAATTAGCGCGAGAGCGCAATTCCAAAACAGCGCCGATAGGAGGGGAAATTTCTGCAGGTGATTTACTGACAATGCGCAAATTAAAGAACACAGACGCCAATCTAACATCTCATTTACATATCGACCAACGCAATATACCAAGTGCAGCACGAATTACTGTAGTCGCACATAAAGAAATAAAGAAGCCACAGTACGTTGAAAAGAACCGGAGGACAAAAAAATGAAGGTTTGCTAGAAGCTTTAATAGACCTGGTATTGCGTGACTCCTAGTTGAGGGTTCCAAGTCGTCTTTTATATCCTGAAGCAAATTAAAAATTATATGTCTTGGCAAACGATATGTTCGGATAATGTGTTCTTCTGGCTTTCAAAATAATTACAGTTTTTCTCAATTGCTAACACACAATTAATGACCATTTTCTCACAACTATAAACACAATCTCAAAACTACACAGCAACTTGTGCAAACTTCCAGGTCAAAATCAAATAGTTTAGTCAAAAACATGTTCTCTTTTGTCAGACTCAAACTTTGGCCTCAGATGATATACAAACCTGTCAAATACACAGAATATTTTCCTGCCAAGAGAACACTAGTGAGATCAATTCAAAACACTGTTACAAAACCTCCTTTTGGGAAATAGGAGCAAAATCCTTTTGCTAGTCAATGTCTGTTACAGTATACGACATAAATAGAGGGGTGCAGATACAATAAAATTCAGCATTAAACTGTAAGAAAAGTTTACTTTCATTATACTACTGTAAAGAGATCTTACAGTAAATGAAGAGCACTAGAAGAGAAAAGTTCACAAACCAAACAACAGAATATAGAGTAAACACTTTGGAATATACTGTCAGTTACTGTAATTAAATAAATAAATTCATTCATTCATTTAGCATGCTCTGCTAAATTGCATTACAGTATTGGTAGTATCCTTATTTGTTAAAGCAGTTTCTTAGTCTTCTGACAAAACACTTCTCTGCCTGTCGTCTCTCAGTTCTGCAAAAATAGAGTACATGTAAGGACTACCTGGCTACAAATAAATTCAACAGTAATGAGTTTGAGGCTGTACAACATGTGCTACATTATTTATCGTATACATAGAACAATGAAGTTCTCTTTTTTATTTTATTTTATTTTTTTTTGTTTATTTTGACAAAAAAAAGTAGTGAATACACTCCATTCGTCAAGGATAACACAATAAAGTTTAAAACAAAACTTATTTCCATTGTGGTCCTTGATGTAAAGCACAAACTTCACTCACGGTAACAGGTATACTGGCACTGCATTATAAATACAAAAATTACAATAAAATTCCACATCTACAAAAATGTACAGTCACAAATAACCACATCCGTAATACAAATTCATCAACAAAACAACCTACTTAAGGACAAACTTTTAGCTTTTAAACTAAAACTAACCATATTCGTAATATCTTTAATGTCCAGAGGTAACTTATTCCACAAAAGTGCCCCAGAATATCTAAAAGACCTACGACCATACATAGTTTTAAAACGACATAATGTAATATCCATGAGACTTTGCCTAGTTTTATAACAATGTTGCTCATTTACCCTAGGAAAAAATACAATATTTTTCTGTCCTAAGTTTCTAAGTGCTTTAAATTTTAAATAGTCTTCCTGGTTCTTAGTTCTTCTATAAATCGAAAGAGCCCTATTCCTATTTTTTAATATTTCCAATATTTTCTGATCCATCCAAGGACTAGCTCTTTGCTTAACTCTCACCTGTCTAAGGGGGGGAATTTTGTCCACTACTTTAAGAAATAGAACTTTAAAATTTTTCCAAGCATCGTCAACTATTGAGATATTATGAATATCATTCCAATTAACTCTTTTAAGATAGTCTTTAAAAACTTCAATATTATATTTTTTTATAATATTAATATTTAATATTTATAATATCTTTAAAAACTCTCACCTGAAGTACTGCTGCAATGTACTGTAATTATATTGTAAGTGTATTGTGTAAGTAGTATTGAAACCTCTTAGAAGAGCCTGTAGGCCAACTTCCCTCATGGTCAGTCCATGCAGAAGAATATGGTCAACTATAGTGCTTTGTATTTCATCAGGAACAAATTAAATTTGACCTCATCCCCTTCGTTTTTATTTCCCCCTCCATTCCCTATGTGAAATAGGAAGACCCACTACCAGGATTCATTTTCCAAGGCACATAAATTCAGCTGTGCTCTTGTTCATATCATCCTGAGATTCTGACCTGTGTGTCATCAGTTTTGCTACTTAATGTTGACACATGGATAAATGTGTGCTGTTGGAGTTCATTTTTTGATGTTTGAGTTAATTATATTGTGTGTTTGTGTTTTCTGAATGAGAACATGGTTAAACCTGTGCAACATTACGGCTTTTTTGTGTGTGTAGAGTTTTGCAGAAAACACAGCAAATTGGAACGTGTGTGCAAAAAGGGGAAGTCGTGGCCTAATGGTTCGAGAGTCTGACTCGTAACCCAAAGGTTGTGGGTTCGAGTCTCGTACCGGCAGGGATTGTAGGTGGGGGGAGTGAATGTACAGCGCTCTCTCCCACCTTCAATACCACGACTGAGGTGCCCTTGAGCAAGGCACCGAACCCCCAACTGCTCCCCGGGCGCCGCAGCATAAATGGCTGCCCACTGCTCCGGGTGTGTGTTCACGGTGTGTGTGTGTTCACTGCTGTGTGTGTGCACTTTGGATGGGTAAATGCAGAGCACTAATTCTGAGTATGGGT
>NW_015505196.1:3149627-3183628 GCF_001515645.1 Sinocyclocheilus grahami | reverse complement strand
CTAGCATTAACCTTACCCAGAACCTTCATAGCCATACTTACACCACTTAAATCGTTGTCAAGGACACATCCAAGATAATTAACAGAAGTTCTATTTGATATTAAACAATCCCCGACCTTAACAGACATCTTAGAAACCTTATTCAAATTATTTTTAGACCCAAATAATATGGATTCCGTTTTACCTAAATGCAACATCAGTTTGTTTTCAGAGAGCCAGTCTCTTACCTTACAAAGCTCCTTACCTAAATGCGCTTGTATCCTACCAACATCCTTATCTGAAATTACTAAAGCAGAATCATCAGCATATAAAAACAAATTACAATCACAAACTGCTTGCATGTCATTAATATATAAAAGAAACAAAAGAGGGCCTAAAACACTTCCCTGAGGGACTCCATTTTCAACAAACGTTTCCTCAGAAAGAACCCCATCAATTTCTACTCTCTGAACTCTCCCAGTTAAATAAGAATTCAACCAGGCTATCACTTTACTTGAAAAACCCATGACACTTAACTTATCTAAAAGTATTGAATGATTTACAGTGTCAAACGCTTTCTGGAGGTCTAAAAGTACCATACCACACATTTTACCTTCATCAATCTGCCTTCTTATGAACTCTGTTAAATAAAGTAAAGAAGTATCAGTCGAATAAGATTTCCTAAAACCTGACTGAAAATCATAAATTAAACTATTCTTACTTAAATACTCATACATCTGTTTATACACAATTTTTTCTAAAATTTTTGAGGCCACATTAAGAATGGAGATTGGACGATAGTTTCCAGGATCGTATCTGTTACCTTTTTTGAATAACGGAATAATTTTAGCTAACTTCATATCAGATGGAAATATACAATTTTCCAAGGAAAGATTAACAATAAATGTAATAGTTGGAGCTATAATATCCGCAGCATCTCTTAAGAATCTAGCTGGAATATCGTCCAGCCCAGTTGACTTGGACACCTGAAGCTCTTCTAGCATTTTAGTAATTTGATTTACATTAACTTTAGCAAAAGAAAAACTATTTGGCAACACCCCTTGTTTTAAATAAAATCTCTTAACAAAATCAATCCCGTAATTTCCTTTGGACAATGGAAGCTTATCAACTAGACTATTAGCAATTAATGAAAAGAATGAATTAAATTTATTAGCGACTTTATTTTTATCAAATTCTATCTTGCCATCAATATCTAGACCTACCTTAGATACAGAAAATTTCGATTTACCAATTGAATGGAACCTATTTAACACCTTCCACAGAGATTTAGGATCTTCTTTGTTTTCTTGAATTTGTTCCTTAATAAAATTACGTTTTGCCTCCTTTATATTTTTCTGTCCTAAGTTTCTAAGTGCTTTAAATTTTAAATAGTCTTCCTGGTTCTTAGTTCTTCTATAAATCGAAAGAGCCCTATTCCTATTTTTCCAATATTCCAATATTTTCTGATCCATCCAAGGACTAGCTCTTTGCTTAACTCTCACCTGTCTAAGGGGGGAAATTTTCTTTAAGAAATTAAGAAATAGAACTTTAAAATTTTTCCAAGCATCGTCAACTATTGAGATATTATGAATATCATTCCAATTAACTCTTTTAAGATAGTCTTTAAAAACTTCAATATTATATTTTTTTATAATATTAATATTTAATATTTATAATATCTTTAAAAACTCTCACCTGAAGTACTGCTGCAATGTACTGTAATTATATTGTAAGTGTATTGTGTAAGTAGTATTGAAACCTCTTAGAAGAGCCTGTAGGCCAACTTCCCTCATGGTCAGTCCATGCAGAAGAATATGGTCAACTATAGTGCTTTGTATTTCATCAGGAACAAATTAAATTTGACCTCATCCCCTTCGTTTTTATTTCCCCCTCCATTCCCTATGTGAAATAGGAAGACCCACTACCAGGATTCATTTTCCAAGGCACATAAATTCAGCTGTGCTCTTGTTCATATCATCCTGAGATTCTGACCTGTGTGTCATCAGTTTTGCTACTTAATGTTGACACATGGATAAATGTGTGCTGTTGGAGTTCATTTTTTGATGTTTGAGTTAATTATATTGTGTGTTTGTGTTTTCTGAATGAGAACATGGTTAAACCTGTGCAACATTACGGCTTTTTTGTGTGTGTAGAGTTTTGCAGAAAACACAGCAAATTGGAACGTGTGTGCAAAAAGGGGAAGTCGTGGCCTAATGGTTCGAGAGTCTGACTCGTAACCCAAAGGTTGTGGGTTCGAGTCTCGTACCGGCAGGGATTGTAGGTGGGGGGAGTGAATGTACAGCGCTCTCTCCCACCTTCAATACCACGACTGAGGTGCCCTTGAGCAAGGCACCGAACCCCCAACTGCTCCCCGGGCGCCGCAGCATAAATGGCTGCCCACTGCTCCGGGTGTGTGTTCACGGTGTGTGTGTGTTCACTGCTGTGTGTGTGCACTTTGGATGGGTTAAATGCAGAGCACAAATTCCAAGTATGGGTCACCATACTTGTCCACATATCACGTCACTTTCACTTTCACTTTCGCAAACAGGTGAAATGTGTTAAAAGTTTTGAGAAACGTGTTGTTTCGAGAACTGTATGAATGGTTTGGAAAATTGTGTCAAAAGAAAAACTGCAATACCATACATCGGGCAGGACATTCAAATGCTTGCCTATCATTCATCGACCTCAAATATGGCTTGACGTCTGAAATATCTTAGAAGCAGCAACTTTACGTGGCCACTCAATTTTGCATTCATTGTTACATCCAAGAACAGAACAGGAGACATTCTTGTCTACACCTGCTCCGTGTATTTTTGCACATCAAAACAATGGTGGACTGTTTACAGCTCAGGGCGGGTCAATGTAAAAACGCCAATGTTCATCTACAGTTGTGGGAACAGCCTTGGCCTGTGTGACGTCACTCTGCCAAGAATCTGTGAATGGCTTGATCTGGGAAAGTGCTTATTTGTGGAGATTTAAAAAGAAAAGCACTGGGTGTATTTTTTATCATTATACTTTATTTTTATTATGGTTGTGTACACACACTGCCAACACACATGTAAGTTCAAACAGTGAAAAGGGAATTTTGAATCTGATGTCCCCTTTAATAATATTAGTGATTAATCAAAAATCACAATCGTACATGCAATTTCATTCATTTAATCCTCCCAAACGGTCAGAAACCTTATCATTTATAATCACTCATGTGACAGGAGTTCAGTGCAGTCCCTGAGCAAAGTAGAAGCTGAATGAGAGTGGAAGCTACTGTAAAAAGCAAAACCAATACATGAGCTTACACAATGCAGAATCCACTTATGTGAACTTTGTCTTTAATAAACATTCAAAAAGATCAAGAACATATACTACACTATAAAATCACTACTTAGCCACAAACATAGTCCCAAACACACCTGTTCACATACAACAGAAAGTGAAAGTCAATTTCAATAGTAAACCTTAACCTAGATTCTTTAATATTTGCAAAGGGATTTTTACAAGTAAAGATTTTAAAATCCAGTGCTACTTGCTGTGCTTAATGTTATTTAGAAACATACAAAATGGCAAATGAAAAAACAGAAGAAAGTAAGACATATGGAAAGTGAGTAAGATCCACTGAAAATAGCATTTGCTGTGGAGACAGTGAGTCGCAGCGTGATATAATTCAGATCAGTGGATCCCGGAGCTTCTGCCTCAATAGTGAGTGTGACATCTGTCCCTGACTCTGTGTCTGAGGGTGCGATCAGTGTGACGCTTCCTTGAGCGCTTCCCCCTGTTCCCAGGGTCAGAGAACTGGGGAAAGACACGCTGAAGTCCTGATCAGTCCGAGCTCTGATAGTGTAGTTGCTGCCTGTAGCATTAGAGGCCACTGTAATGTTGAGACTTAATGGGACTCCAGCCTGTGTAATGTTATGTGACTGAGCCTATGGAGCAACAGTTATGGTAAATATATGTTATTTGTCACATACAGTGATGAGTTTTTAAAAGTCTCTTTTTGTTCCAAACTGTTGTGTAAAATTAAGTGTATTTTGTTTAATAATTGTAAATTACAGTTATTTGTGTTTGTGTACCCAACATTTTGCCATTGATATTACTTACCGTGACTGTTATTCTAGATCCTTTATGTTGGGTGTGTGACTGCCTCTGGAATCGACTAGCCGACGACGAGTCATTCAACAGCCCTTTGAGCTGCACAACAAACGCCCCCTCTGGGATTCTGTCTATGTTGACCAGGAAGTCTGACACACCGACAGATTTGATCGTTCCACTCACAACATCAGATCCTGAAGCTTCAACTAGAAGCACATCAGTCACTGTGACTGAATCTCTTCCAGTCACAGAGACATAGAAAGTAGCATTCCGACCTGATCAGCAATCAGAGAAACACTTATTTGAAATATTGTATCAGTGTGTGGGGGTGAAGTATCAGTACTATGTACAGTCGTGGCCAAAAGTTTTGGCAGTGACATAAATTTAGTGTTTTGCAAAAGTTTGCTACTTAAGCTGTTGTGGTATCATTCACATTGTTTCTAGATGATTGTGTAGATTGATCAGATGCATTTTAAATAATTGCTAAAAGCTTCATTGGCCAAAAAATGAACTTTTCACACAAAAAAATGTGAAAGATTTTTGCACATGTGAAAGTGTGAATGAGTACTGGTCAGGTTAATCACTATCATACTAATTAGATTGTATGAGCAGACTGATTGCTATAAAAGGAGGGAAGAAGCTCTTCCAATCATTGTGTTCTTGTTAGCAATGGTTACCTCCAAAGAAACACATGCAGCCATCATCGTTTTGCTTCAAAATGGCCTCATATGCTAGGAAATTGCTACAAATCATATTGCATCTGAAAGAACCATTTACCGGATCATCAAGAACTTCAAGGAGAGAGGTTCGACTGCAGTGAAGAAGTCTTAAGGATGTCCCAGAGTGTCCAGCAAGCTCCAGGACAGTCTCCTCCTGAGGAGTCCGCTACGGAATCGTGTCACCCGCAGTGCAGAGCTTGCTCAGGAATGGCAGCAGGTTGGTGTGAGAGCATCTGTACGCACAGTGAGGCCAAGACTTTTGGACAACGCCCTGGTGTCAAGAAGGCTAGCAAAGAAGCCACTTCTCTCCAAGAAAAATATCAAAGACGGACTGAAATTCTGCATGAAGTACAAGGATTGGACAGCAGAAGACTCGTGCAAAGTTATTTTCTCTGATGAAGCTCCCTTCCCACTGTTTGGGACATCTGGAAAATCGATTGTTCGGAGAAGAAAAGGTGAACGCTACCATGAGTCCTGTGTTGTGCCAACAGTGAAGCATCCCGAGACCATCCATGTGTGGGGCTGCTTTTCAACCAAGGGAGTGGGCTCTCTTATAATTTTGCCCAAAAACACTGCCAGCAATAAAAAATGGTAGTAAAACGTCCTGCAAGAGCGACTTCTTCCAACGATCCATGAGCAATTTGGTGATGATTCGTGAATTTTCCAGCATGATGGAGCACCATG
Source organism: Sinocyclocheilus grahami (assembly GCF_001515645.1). NCBI lineage: Eukaryota > Metazoa > Chordata > Actinopteri > Cypriniformes > Cyprinidae > Sinocyclocheilus > Sinocyclocheilus grahami. The sequence goes on along the minus strand of NW_015505196.1, from coordinate 3,178,160 downwards.
TCACAAAGCAAGAGTGATAAAGAAGTGGCTCAAAGATCATTACATAGAAATTTTGGATCCGTGGCCAGGCAACTCCCCGGATCTCAATCCCATAGAGAACCTGTGGTCAGTCCTCAAATGGCGAGTGGACAAGCAGAAGCCCACAAATTGTGATCAACTCCGAGAACTAATAAGACAAGAATGGATCGCCATCAGTCAGGATTTGGCCCAGAAGCTAATATCCAGCATACCAGAGCGAATTGCAGAGGTTATGAAGAACAAGGGTCAACACTGTAAACATGGGCGAAATTTGAATTTGAGTCGGGGGGCAAAAAAATAAATAAAGCAAAATAAAAAAAAATTTCAGATGTAAGCATCAAAACAAAAACATTTCTACCGTCCGTTACTGGAAATTAAATTAAATTACTGGTTGATATGTCCCGATTTAAATAAAGTTTACACACACTTTTGGTCCGTGAATTAGATCTCACTCGGGTCGTTCGCTGTCGAGGTTTGGCCAGGACCGGTTCCAAAATTAAATCACTGGGGCTGCTTTCACATATATTTTATGTTCACTGCCAATCACTGCTATTTCGAGAGTGAATCCTGCATAAATATGCGAATGTCATTCCCGAAACTTTGCAGGGTGTATGTGTCCGAAAAATGAAAGTTTCATACAAATTCTGATTGGATTATACCCTAGAAAGTGTGCAAAGTGCGCTCCCTTTATCACTAAAAAGCATCACTCATCTTCGTTCATCGCAATCTCACAAAGTTCTGTAATAATCGATTAAGCTCTCTAAACTGCACAATGAATCTCTTATTTACATGCGTCTGCACTTAGTCATGAGATGATTCACGAGCGTGCAAAACTGCACTTAAAAATTGCGGCGCTTTCAGCGGTGAGTGAATTCTGACTAAATGTTTATGATTGGCCATTGTCTTCAAGAAATCAACAAATATGTCTGTGATTGGCTACATTTCTCAACGCTGCAAAAACACATTGAGGGTATTTAGTGCTTGGCTAAGCGCTCCAATTGCAGCGGGGCCGACATCATGGATTCCATGACTAACAATTTGCCCCCCCTAATGTCACCCATGACTGTAAATATTGACTCATTATATTTTTTTGCCAATAAAAGCCTTTAAAACTTATGATGTGCTTATCATTATTTTTCAGTATACCATGGAAACATGTGGAAAAATAATCTACAAATACTGAAGCGGCAAACTTTGCAAAACACAAAATTTGTGTCACTGCCAAAACTTTTGGCCATGACTGTATGAATGTGACAAACAAAATTATTAGGGTGCTCTCACACTAGCATAATTTCTAGGCAAAATTTTTTCAATAGTGTCATGATGACAGCTCACACTTAAGTTACTTTAAAACCAAGCAGTTTTCTGTTGGTCAATTCATCAAATTTGCATGAAAAACTTGAACCCACTGCAAAATCTGCATGGAGGAAATGTTTCATCCATATACTTGTACAAAATTCCTGATCACGATTCCTATTGAAATTACTAGGTTTTGCCCATGACATTTCATAGCACAATGGTAATTGCAACAGGGCTCTGTCTTTACATTTATTTTGAAAGATGAAGCTTGCGATTATGGTAAGGGGCGTTACATTTCCGACGAGTGTTTGCGGTGTTCGGCCAATCACAATGCACTAGGTCAGCTGGCCAATCAGAGCAGACTGCGCTTGTCGGAAGGAGGGACTTTGTAGAAAACTAAGCGTTTGAGAGAGGCGGGGCATATAGGACCTACAATAATGTACAGTATTTGAAAAATGTGTTTTTTTAACATTAAAGCATGTCAACATTCTGTTACACCAAATACACATAATAATGATCTTTAAAAAAGCATCATATGACCCCTTTAAAGAAAAAATTTGTGTGGATGTTTATTTATATATATATATATATATATATTTATTTATTTTTGTCAGAACTAGTGACATTAAAAAATATATTTTCAATATAAAATATGATGCATGATGTCTGCAACATGACAGAGAACAAGTGGTTTGGAGAATGGATGGATGGATGATGCATGATGTCATACCAATAAAAGGGCGGGTGAAACTCTGTCCCCATGAGTCTCCATGACCTCCCTCGACTATCTCCACAAAGTAAAAGAGGACATCCACAGAACTCTGACCTGTATTTACAATTGAAGGAATTTTGAATTATGGCATAGGCATTAATTTTGCTTTGACAAACAGAGAGAAATTATTTTCTGTGAAGTGAAAGCATAAGAGCTTTAGAAAGCATAAGAGATGAGTATTTTACTCCCAGTTTTAATGTAGAAATATAAACTTTACCAATAACTTTAAGACTGTAGGAGCGTGTAGAGTCAATGCTGATCTTCCATTCCCCTGTCTGGTTGTCAGAGCTGAGTTTTACTCTCTTTAGATTCCCTACAGTCAGGATGCTGCCCAGAGGACCATCTGCCACTGAACCTGACTGAGACACACCTGAAGGTGTGGGCATGAAAATGTATAATTACATTAAGAGTGGCATCCAGTAAATCAGATGTTATCTGCACAATAATTATTACATAATCCTAATTGCAGAGCCCAAACATTCTATGGAGCTTTAAAGGCATACAACACCCGAAAAAATGTAATCTTCTATCATCATTTACTTAATCACATGCCATCACAGATGTATGACATTTGGCCAGAAGCAATGGTTTATAGTTAAAAAAATAAAAAATGTTCCCATCTACACCTAATGTTTAGCTTCAGAACTAATTGATTAAACATCTGTGGTTGTATGGATTACCATTGTGTTTGCTTTGTGTGGTTTTTGAAGCATCAGCTTTGGGGCTCCTCTCTACTTACATTAAATGAACTGATTGAGATGGATTATGTTTTTTTATATACATATATATATATATATATTCTTTTATCTGTCTGTGTTAATCTGAAGAAACTCAGATACATCTGGGACTGCATGAGGGTAAGTAATTGAGAGAATTTTCATTCATGGGTGGAGTATCATTTTAAACATTATGAAACTAACTAGAACTGTAGCATTCTGTTCATAAATGTGTTGCTGTACCAATAGGGCTGTAGATGGTAAAGGCTGTAGAGTCTCCTGTGATATACACAGTCATGTTGGACAGAGTTGGATCCAGCACAAAAGAAAAGTTTTCTGCCTTGAGTGGACTTCTCTCTATCTGAAGAACCATCACCTTCAAAAAACAGGTTTTACCACATTAGAGCGCTGCAGAGATTCCCCCTAAGAACAGCACAGCACAAACTAAAGCATTTCGATTAGAACAGGAATGGTGGCATAATGCAAATTACATTTACATTATAAAATGCATGTCTAATAGTGATGATATAAGTATTGTTAATATATATTAGTAATAAATAACGCAACATTGTGATCTCATTGTTGGAACACACCAGGTCAGCTGTGATTAAATCTGTAATGACTGCAGTGGCCTGAGTAGAGTTCGTGACCTCTATGGTCTTGTCCACCAGAAACATGGGCCAGGTCTCTGTACAACTGTATGTCTGACTGAGACAATGATCTTGATAATGAGACATTATGTTGACTGCGTGTTGAGATGGAGTTTCTCAGCAAGAAAGTGACCTGGAGTGCAGGAAGAAAGAAACATCTTAAGACAAAGTATCTCTAACATAATTGATCCTAACTGAAGAAATAAATCAAGCAGTTCTGCAGGCACTCACTTTTGACTGGGTGCTTTGCATCATGGCTTCAACTGGTCTTTTTAATTCTGTGTCATTTGCTGCACCATCAGTGAAGACAAAGACATCTGATGATGGAGGAGCTCTTGTCAGTGTCAACTATAGATTCATGAAACAATTAAACAAACAAGACAAAAACTTGTAGTATTATAATGATATCAACGCTTACCACAATGATTTCTTCTAAATCTGAACTTTTAAAATAAATACTGTACTTCGCCATTTGTTTCTTATTGTACTGGTTTCAGTGTAAACTTTTCTTAGGCTGAATGAAAGTTTATATCACTATCTAAAAGACAATAAACACACTCACCAGCAGTCCTGACAGACACATCCCTGGGTTTAAACTATCAGATGCTGACAGGGAATTGATTTTCTCTTTGAATATATCTGCATCCCCAGTTTTTATCAGAGGTCCAAAATCTGTGTAAGACACAAGCACGTCACTACAAGAGCAAGAACATGCAAAGTGAATTTTCAGTATAAACTGTGGTGGATGTATATGGAACAATTTAAATACTGTATGGTGAATGTTTTAGTTTCATTTTATTTTAAAGTACCAATACACAAATGGCTTTCTAAATTTTATGGAACAAACTGTTTAATCCATATCAATACAGAATGTTCATATACACTATTTTATAGAAATAGTTTATATATATATACAGTGGGTACGGAAAGTATTCAGACCCCCTTAAATTTTTCACTCTTTGTTATATTGCAACCATTTGCTAAAATCATTTAAGTAAATTTTTTTTCCTCATTAATGTACACACAGCACCCCATATTGACAGAAAAACACAGAATTGTTGACATTTTTGCAGATTTATTAAAAAAGAAAAACTGAAATATCACATGGTCCTAAGTATTCAGACCCTTTGCTCAGTATTTAGTAGAAGCACCCTTTTGATCTAATACAGCCATGAGTCTTTTTGGGAAAGATGCAACAAGTTTTTCACACCTGGATTTGGGGATCCTCTGCCATTCCTCCTTGCAGATCCTCTCCAGTTCTGTCAGGTTGGATGGTAAACGTTGGTGGACAGCCATTTTTAGGTCTCGCCAGAGATGCTCAATTGGATTTAAGTCAGGGCTCTGGCTGGGCCATTCAAGAACAGTCACAGAGTTGTTGTGAAGCCACTCCTTCATTATTTTAGCTGTGTGCTTAAGGTCATTGTCTTGTTGGAAGGTAAACCTTCAGCCCAGTCTGAGGTCCTGAGCACTCTGGAGAAAGTTTTCGTCCAGGATATCCCTGTACTTGGCCGCATTCATCTTTCCCTCAATTGCAACCAGTCGTCCTGTCCCTGCAGCTGAAAAACACCCCCACAGCATGATGCTGCCACCACCATGCTTCACTGTTGGGACTGTATTGGACAGGTGATGAGCAGTGCCTGGTTTCCTCCACACATACCGCTTAGAATTAAGACCAAAAAGTTATATCTTGGTCTCATCAGACCAGAGAATCTTATTCAGGTGTTTTTTAGCAAACTCCATGCAGGCTTTCATGTGTCTTGCACTGAGGAGAGGCTTCCGTCAGGCCACTCTGCCATAAAGCCCCAACTGGTGGAGGGCTGCAGGGATGGTTGACTTCTACAACTTTCTCCCATCTCCCGACTGCATCTCTGGAGCTCAGCCATATATATATATATATATATATATATATATATATATATATATATATATATATATATATATATATATATACTATATATATATTTATATTGCACAATATCCCCTACCCTGGCCATTAAATGGAACTAGAATGTATTCTGTAGGTTCCTCTGAGGTTCCTCTTCTGCTGTCTATGATACTGATGGACACTCTCTTGACCTCTGCGATGTAATTTGACAAACTGCTGGTGGTGTCAAACACAAAAGCCAGAACTGAGGTCTGAGTGAGGCCCATCAATCTGAGAGAGAGAGAGATAGAGAGAAACAAATATTTAAGCAATAATTTTACCAGTGTTGACCTAATGTGTGCATTAGAAGCTAGAGATTTGAATGTGAAGAAGTGTTAGGGATATTTGATATCTATGAGTGATGACATGACTAGCATATTAATTACATGGCTTCCGAAAACCTGCATAAATATGCTACTAAAAGCATAAAAGGACAAATAAGAAAAAGGTCTCACCGAAGAAAGGCTATATTGCCTGTGGCCAGTCGGATGTCTTCCAGCAGTTCCACAGTAGCGTTGATGGCCATTTCAGCAGCACGCTTATGAAGGAAACCATGATTCGAGCTGATGTCGTCCTTATTGATGCCTCCAGTGGGTTCTCTATAACTGGTCCTGTCAAGAGCACTGCCATGGCTACACTTGCCTGAAAGAGTTAAATATATTTTTGTTTAAACCAAGTGTTTGTGAGTGTAGCAGTGGTGTCGCTAGGAATTCTGGGCCCTTTTGCTATGGGGCCCCTTCAAAATCACATTCAGTGGGGAGGGGGGCTTTTTTTATAATCTTACGGTGTAGTTAGAAGATAGAAATAGCAATTTTCATAATTACTACGTTTTCAATGTGCATATTCATTTTATCTCAGGAGATTCAGCGTGTATTACATGTTCAGGTTCGGTGACTGTATATGAATGGCCTAAAAAGCTCATTATAAACCACTGATAAAGCCAATGCTAAACACAGTATACTGTATACTTTGTAACCCTTTAAAGTCCTCAAACACACATTAGTGTTATATTGTGCATATTTTAAATGTATCTATTTTTTTAAAACGCATCAGATAAAATTGATCTCCCAGAATTACATAAAATGCCAATCTTGATGTTGATTAAAAATACTGAACATTACTAAATTTCATGGCATCAGGCCAGCATAAAAATAAAATTACCTTCACACACATATTTACAAGGACTAACCAGGACTTACATACCTGTAAAGTATGACATACAGCCCCAAGACTGGAGCGGGCAGACAAATATTTCCCCTTTTTGATGCTGACTTTCACAGCAGCTATGCCCTGTGTGATGAGGTCCCGTCCATTTTTGAAATCTTCATTATCAAAATGATGAGCAGTACTGAACTGATTTCTATCCACAGCTGCATTGCTAAGGGAAGTCTGAACAACAGCCAGATTGAAAGTGGATAGTTTTAATAAGGAGGAATATGAATCTGAGCAGGCTCTCTGGACGGTAGTTGCAGTCCGTTTGTTGTTGATCTGGGGTGAGAAGTACAGGGAGGAAAAAATGAGCATTGAGCCAGTAAAATTTCCCCCCCAAAAATGGATTATGAAATTTGCAACCTTATCTCAGCACTAAATGCATGCGTAATATTTTAAAAAAAATTTAAATTATATGAACTAATAAATCTGGCCATACACAGAAGAGGATTGACATGGCATGGCAAGACATTGCATTCTTCCTTAAACTCATGTTCATCAATACAGAATATCATTAAGAGTAAACTTGTTAACTGGCTTGTTTCTTATTGTACAAAGGTGAAGTATGCGATTGTTTTGATTATAAAGACTTTCTTTAAACTTTTAAAACAATTTTCTAACTGTTTGATGCATGAGACCCATAAGTAGGGCTCAATCAGCAGTCCATGTTTGGTCTTAAACTTGAACCAATTTTTTTTTTAATAACTAGCTTTAACAAACATGTTTGAGCTTTTTCAGAAAGCATTTTGATAAATTGTTTATTTCATTATTATTATTTTTTGAAATTTAAATAATAAATAAAAAATTATATGAATATAAGTAATTTATAAATAATTTTATTTCTATTTTGTTTTAAGTGCAAAACATTTTTGCCCTTGCAGGTAGATGGCGAATTACACCATATATATAAATTCCCTTTTGAACGGTCTCTCCCATTGCGTGAAACACTTTATGGAATAAACTCCTGTTTACTCCAGTACTAAAGCCTAATTTGTTCATGTTTGTGTAGCTGCACAAACCAATGGCGCTCTAACCCACCAGAAGAGGAGGAGCCGGCTCAAAGTGCCATTTCATCAGAATTTTTCTCCTTCAGTGACATGATCATCTCTTCGCTAACTCTGCCATCAAGAAGACAAAGAAAGATAAAGGAAGAAGCTCAGCCAGCTGCTCACTGCTCTAAAAGAGCCCCGAAAGTGGAAGAAGTGGAAGCCTTCCCCTGCAGCCATCTGGCACTGACAAAGACCAAATTTTCTAACGTTATCCCACAATCCCTCGTCTCACCAGTGTGCTTCACTTCATTGGCTGTGAGAGGCTTTGTTTCCTTCAGCGCTTCTGAGGAGGAGATTGCCATTGATGACTCCATGTCCTTAATGGCATCTGATGCAGAAGAGTGGGCGTGTTCCGGCGAATAGCCTGCTACCCCTCCTCTCACTCAGTCTACACAGCCCAGCATGGACAGCGAGCTGATCCACATGCTTACTAAGGCTATTGAGGATCTTGGCCTAGCTTGCTTGGCTCCGGAAGAGCCCATACCCGGCCTCCTTGATGAGTGGTACCTGAAGGGACGTCATCAGCAATCCACCGGCCAACAGCCCAGTTCTTGCCAGTAGTTCATAAGGAATTCACCAAGACGTGGCGCCAGAACAGAAACCCTTAACTCACATATTGCTGCTCAGCCACCGGGAGTGTGTTAGGGTTAAAAATCAATTTAGCCAAGAGCAGTTTGTCTCCCAGACAGAGAGTGGTCTTTCTGGGGACGATTATCTATTCAGCCCAAATGCGGGCATGGATTACGCCAGAACTATTCAAGTGACTATTCCCTCACTATTCAACGATTGGTGGCGTCATTCAAAACAGGGACCCCTCAGAGCTTTTCAGAGAATGCTCGGCCTCATGTCGGCTGCCAAATCTGTGATACCTCAACATGCGGCCCCTTCAGTTTTGGCTCAAAGCCCATGTCCCGTCCCATGCCTGGGCCAGTTTTATGTCAGGGTAACCCACTACTGCATCTGAGCTGTGGCCCCTTGAAAAACTTCTCATCTGTTTCAATCAGGTGTCCCGTTGGAACTGACCTCTACATGGAAGGCCCCTTCAAAAAATTCTCGTCTGTTTCAATCAGGTGTCCCGTTACAACTGACCTCCACATGGAAGGTAGTCACAACAGATGCCTCGAACCTGGGTGGGGGTGCTTTGTACGAGGGCGAACTGGCGCTCGGCTGCTGGTCAAACCTGGAAAAACGCCTGCACATCAACTGCTGCGAAATGATGGCAGTTTTTCTGGCCCTACAAACCTTCCTACCGGCCTCAAGGTGGCACCACGTCCTGGTTCGCTCAGACAACATGATGGTGGTAGCCTACATCAATCACCAAGGCAGACTCCTGTCACGCTCCCTCCACAGGTTGGCTCTTCTCGCTAAGAGCAGTTCATGTGTCGGGCAGACTGAACCAAGGGGCAGACATGCTGTCCAGGGACAATGTATCTCCAGGGGAATGGAGATGGCATCCCCAAAAGGTTCAAGTAATTTGGTTGGCCTTTGGCAATGCAGAGGGGGACCTCTTCGCCTCAGAAGACAACTCTCACTGCCCAATCTATTTTTCCAGGCAGTGAAATGCCCTGACCCATGATTGGCCCAGTGCTCACCTGAACGCCTTCCCCCTGGTTGTCTTGCTGCCTCAGGTCATCAGGTAAGTCAGGGAAGTCAAATGCTCGGCACTCTTTGTACACTTTAGGGGCCGCTCTAATGGGCTGCCGGACATGAAGCAGAGACTGTCTCGCTGGATAGTAGATGCTATAGCCTAGGCTTATGCCTCAGCAGGCTTGCAGTGCCCTATAGGTGTGAGGGCCCACTCCACCAGAGGAATGTCCTCCTCTTGGGCATGGTCCAGCGGGATTTCTATTGGTGAGACTTGTGCAGCCGCCGGATGGTCGTTGCCGTCTACCTTTGCCAGATTCTATAACTTGGACATCCCTGCCCTGCAAAATCCCCTTTTCTAGGCGGAGAGGGTTATGTTATGTTAAGGGAATGATCCAGTTACTTGCGTAACCTTGGTTACCGGAGATAAGGGAACGAGCGTTGTGTAAGTTGCCATGCACGCGAATCGATGACTGATGCTTCGGTTGAAAGATTCTGATGAAATGGTGCTCTGCCGACTTATATAGCAGTTGGCTCCTCCCCTTCTGGCCGGTTAGAGTGCCATTGGTTTGTGCAGCTACACAAACGTGAACAAATCAGGCTTCAGTAGTGGAGTAAACAGAAGTTTACCCCATAAAGTGTTCCACACAATCCCTTATCTCAGGGAACTGAGGTTACTCAAGTAACCAGAGCATTTTCTCCTGTCCTCTTCTGTTGCCTTTCACGTCATAGCTCATTATAGCCAATATATCTTCTAAGGTTGCATGACAATTCAGAGTGATAAGGTTGCAGGAATAATCTCAGTTCTGATTAAACAATTTTTTAACATAATGCGTAGTTCTCAAAGTAGTTCACGCTCATAGTGATTTCTTACATTTAGTGCAAAGTCTTTCCCCTGGGTAGTGGCTACGTCACGACACACTTCCACCATCTTGCGGAGGAAAGCTGCCTCAGTGATTTGTTGATGGGTGAGGGATCCATTGGCAGGGAAGATTTTGAATGCTGCAGCCTGAGGGGGCTGAAATATAGCCCCCTGGAGGAGAAATACAGCCACTACAACCAGTGAAATCATGACTGTTCACGACAACTGTAGAAAAATGTATAATGGGAATTAAATAATTTCTTACAAAAGTGATCAATTTTTATCAAATATGATATATTTTCCTTTTTCTTCCTGTGTCTTCAACAATTATCCTGGTGAGTGGAATAATGTCTTAAACCTGCAGAGTATTGTCATCTGCAGTCAATTGCTTGTTACATGTCTCCTAATCAGCACTAAACACCTGGATATCTACACATTTTAGTTAGTAGTTCAGTTTCTTATCCACTTTCCTTTCGTTAATTGTATGTACTGCTGTCCAGTGTTGGGGTAACGCATTACAAGTAAAGCAAGTTACATAATCAGATTACTTTTTTTAAGTAACTAGTAAAATAACGCATTACTTTTTAAATTTACAGATTTATAGAGTTTATAGAGTTAATTTATAGAGTTATGTATTCAAATAAGTAACGCCAGTTACCCATTTATTGATTGAAAGCTCTCCTGTCTGCATGTTGAGTGAAACCGGGAGTAAGATGTTATTTTAGTTATAGAATAAATGTGAATATGCATGAATTCATCTCGCTCAAAAAAAAAAAAAAAAAAAAAAACAGATTTAGTATTCCTCAGTTGAATAAAAACACTGAAATGCAACTCAGAATATGACACAAATCTGCAATAATTAAATATGTTAAATAATACAAATACCTTTTATGTATTTAATCCCATTTTATTAACCAGTGTCTTTGCTGCTGACCTGCGATGATCCAATTCAACCATACTAATAAGCAAAAATTACTCAAGATAAACTAACATTTCTTCTTCTTTTTTATTGCTGAAAAGTGTTGAACTTTCTTCTTCTGCATTCTATACAGACATGAATTTACTTTTCCTTCAGCCTGAGGCTTTTGGTATGAAAGGGCTTTTGAATTTGCAAAAACAAACAAGTATGCACTGCCCAGATTTAAAAAGTAACGCAAAAGTAATGTAATGCATTTCTTTACATAAAAAGTAACTAAGTAACGTAATTAGATAATTTTTAGGGAGTAATACAATATTGTAATGCATTACTTTTAAAAGTAACTTTTCCCAACACTGTCACTTTCTATTTAAAATATTGGATCTTGAGGACATTAAAGATTACAAATAAAAGTGGTGACCCATGCACCAAAACACATATTTTGGATCTCTCCTTTTTGACACACCCATTTCAGGTCTTGCAGCACCCTACTGAATCAGGTGTGTTGGATTAGGTACGAAAAAAGTGCAGTGCTGAAGGGGTTCTGGAACAATGTTTGGGAACACTTCTGTAACCAAACTCCAATTTAACACATTTGAACTCCCAAATAAAAATCTTAAATTTAACAACAAATTCACCACAAACCTGGCTAACATATTGTTTTTACTGGAAGACAAAAAGTTAATTAAGTTTTTTCCTCAGTATGATGAGGTTTTACCAGGACTATTGAACATTTCTCCTTTTGTATCAGAAGACAGTCATGCAGATGTATAATTATATGAGGGTGAGTAAATGGTAAAATAATTTTATTAAAGCTAATAAGAGTACAGCTGAGAGAGAAAGTTGTCAAATGAGTAGAGGAAATAAACAGCAAGGAGAAAATATATTCAGATTTATTTTAAATTACTTTCAAAATGTAATCTAGCAACTGTGTTTTAAATTTCTAAAATATTACATTTTTAATATTAAAAATACTCAATTATAGTATATTTCTAATATAAATGTAATGCACTACATTGTCAGAATTGTCTTCAGTAAATGCAAGATGACATAATTACAAAAGCAAAGGGGGAAAAAAGATAGAATATTTACATTACCTTGTGGTTTGCTTAAGAATAATGCATTTGCAGGCTCCGATTGTATATTTACATCATTTTACATATGACATCAGTGCCACATGTCAGTCTTGTAAGGCTACCAGCAAATAAGTAACAGCATAAATGATCAAATTTGAGAAAGACAGCGTGCTTCCATTTTAACCATAATTATATACTTTTCATTAAAAATAAACAAATAAATCTAGTACCACATCAACAAAATAAATCCATGTTTAGGATCTATGGAATCCCCTAAATAGTGAGGAGGTACTAAATGAGAATGGAAGCAAAAAAGAAAGTAACACACGTTTAATCAGGTTTGTGCAATCTTACCCGCCTTTTACAAATAGATATGGTTTAGGCTGGAATGAAGACGGATTTCATTCCCCCACACCTTGCTGTTCTTAAGAAGGATCTACTTGGTTTTTGTTAGTCCTGGAACAAGATTTCTGACAACCAATCAGGTGTGAGGTCTAATGTTAGGCTTAGGCTTAGTACCAGGTTAGAGGCTTGTACACCATTGTTATCAATCTATAAATTCCCTTTAGTTAAAGGTTTAGGTTATGATTAGGGTTTGGGTTATAACTTGGCAGGATTGTCGTTCCAGGACCAACAAAACCTGCTGACCCAGAAACATGCTTGCCAACTCAAGATGTTGTCCTCAGCAAACAAAATGGTTTAAATGTCAGATAGGATCAAAGAAAGCAGCTTGACTTCATTCCCCACAACCACCCTTACAAACCACACAGACCATGAAAAGGTTTTAATGCCAAATAAGACTAAGTAGGATTAGGGCTGGAATGAAGATTGGCATTCCTTCAATAATCTAGATAGCACAGTATCTGCCTGAAACCAAACAGTCCTGTTTGATGATAAATGACAGCTGTAGATTAAACTGTCAATCCTGGATATTACATTGCATAATCAAAACAAAGCCAAAAAATCAACGGTCAGCATTAGACAGGAAATTAGAAATTTGAATTGCCCGATGAATACGATCTCTGCATCCATGCTGACTGAATCAGAAATGTTTTCTGCCATTTTATTTCAACATGCCCCAAATTGGAGTGAGTTGGAATTTCCTAATCTATGAATTGATAATTGTACTCCAGTTTTAACTGTTGTAAATGAGACAAGATTATGTAATGTAATTAGTTGGGCTAAACCCAGCTGTCACAGGACAAATCAAAGTCCAAAACACTCCAGTTTTAGTTCCAACAAAATGTTTCTGTTTTTTTTTTCATTTGCATGGCATTACTTTACAATGACAGATCTTAAAATGATCGTTACTTTATATGTAGTAGATAGGTGTCAGTTTGCATTGAAATTTTAGGTCTAAGATCAAAACTCTCAGTTATCTGTGATTGGTGAAACTAAGTGAAGCTGAAATATACACTTAAGCATTAAGATTCTATTGAAAAGCATAAGACAATATCCATGTTTATGATTGTGTTTATTATTCTTGGGAGGAAAAATACATTTAATAAGAGTTACGTGAGAATACACAGGAACATTCAGGGGTAATCATTCACTTTGGAGATGGATTACAGATTTTGTAAGGCAGATTTTCACCTGCTAAAAATCACCATGGAATAAAATGGACAATTCTTATTACTTTCTGGAATGTTATCTCTTTTTTTTATTCATTTAATTCAAAATATGTATTCAAAATAACTTCCGCTCCCCTTGAATGATATTTTCTTTGGTGACATGTTCAAAAGCAAAGATATTATTGTACAGTGTTACATGCTATGCTAAATGTTATTTAGAATCATATATAATGAGAAATGAAAAACCAGAAGAAAGCAAGGCACATGGAAAGCAAGAAACATCCACTGAAAATAGCATTTGATGTGGAGACAATGAGTCGCAGCGTGACATAATTCAGATCAGTGGATCCCGGAGCTTCTGCCTCAATAGTGAGTGTGACACCCATCCATGACTCTGTGTCTGAGGGTGCGATCAGTGTGACACTTCCTTGAGCACTTCCCCCGGTTCTCAGGGTCAGAGAGCTGGGGAAAGACACGCTGAAGTCCTGATCAGTCCGAGCTCTGATAGTGTAGTTGCTGCCTGTAGCATTAGAGGCCGCTGTAAAGTTGAGACTTAATGGGACTCCAGGCTGTATTATATTATGTGACTGAGCCTGTGAAGGAACAGTTATAGTAAATATATGTAAGAATCCACCTGCCAGCCCAAAACAACGGAATCCAGCGGCCTGGTCCAAGGTTTAATGCGTATTCGGTCTTTTACTTGCGCTTCTGAATTTATCAGGATTTAGTTAAAATTTTAGTCTAGCTCCGTGTTCAATCTGACTCCAGTTTCACGTGATCAGTTTTTAATTTGAAATATTGATTTGAAATACTGCCTAACTTTAATGATCACAAATATTAATTTAGATATTTGATTATTCCGCACTCAATACTTTCAATTATCCATTCACTGGGGACCCAATGTCTCTTTTAAGTCTCACGTTGGCCTTACGTGGATCTTACGATCACAAATTCGCCAGTCTGATGTTAGTCAGAGTTTTGCCTGCTGCCTAATGCTTGCTTATGACAAAAAGTGTAATTCACTTAGTCCTTTCCCGTACAACTTGCTAACATCAGCGATAGACAGAAATCAGAAGGTCTCCGATGACGTGCCTACTGCTCCTACCATTCATGAGCCTCCAGTTTGACATATCCATACTACGGGCTTTCTGGCTACAGAATCGCAAAAACTGATGTGCAACTATCCCTTAAATACTACCAGAACAAAAACAAAGAAATCTTTACATCAGTTGTAAACTTATGCAAACATAAAATACCTTTTGTTTGTTAGGTTCTGTGATCCAGGGTCACACCTGGCTGGAGATAGATAAACATTCTCACAGACCCCTCCTCAACACAACACAATTCTACAAAAGTTTTAAATCTTTCTCATAATATAAATGACTACTTTGAAATTGAAACCAATTTACCAATCGCACAATGACCTTTAAAATGACACCAAACATGAAAAGTTTACGATCATGAATCCTGAAGATATAGTAAATGTTTTATGTGAGCATAGCAACTTGAGTTCTTGGCATTTCTCTGTCAACTTTTAGTGACCTGGACCATGTGCCCAGGGGGGAAGGATGAGTGAAGGGACTGAAGAGCAAATGGTATTTCTTCCAGATCTTCCTATCTTGATCAAAGCCCATTGTTTCTGAGTGTTTGGCTTTACGAGGAGATCAAAGCCCAGTGTTTTGTGGCATGGAATTTGCATTGTTGAGAGTTCCTGAGTGTTTGGCTTCCCAAAGAATTGATTTCATAAGGAAATAATTTCACGAGGAGATCAAAGCCCAGTGTTTTGTGGCATGGCATTTGCATTGCGAGAGTTCCTGAGTGTTTGGCTTCACAAAGAATTTATTTCATAAGGATATAATTTCACTCCTTTCATATATGTTATTTGTCGAATACAGTAAAAGTTTATATGTTTTGTTTTTTTTGTACAAAACTGTGATGTAAAATTAAGCACATTTAGTTTAATAATGGTTGTAAATTATAGTTATTTGTGTTTGAGAACCCAGCTTTTTGACATATATTTCTCACCCTAATGGTTATTCTAGATCCTTTATGTTGGGTGTGTGACTGCCTCTGGAATCGACTAGCCGACGACGAGTCATTCAACAGCCCTTTGACCTGCACCACAAACACCCCCTCTGGGATTCTGTCTATGTTGACCAGGAAGTCTGTTGCACCGACAGATTTGATCGTTCCACTCACAACACTCACAACAAGATCCTGAAGCTTCAACTAGAAGCACATCAGTCACTGTGACTGAATCTTATAGCAGTGTTTGTGAGGGGGAAAAAATAAAAACTTGAATTTGTGTAGATTTAATCTAGTAAAAATATATTTGAGGAAGATAGCAATATTATACCAATAAAAGGGCGGGTGAAACTCTGCCCCTACGAGTCTTCGTGACCTCCCTTAAATATCTCCACAAAGTTAAAGTGGATGTCCACAGAACTCTGACCTGTATTCACAATTGAAGGAATATAGAGATGCAAATACAGCATGCATTGACTTTGCTTTGGCAAACTGAGAGTCAAAATAATTTATAATAATTGACAGCATGACAGTTTACGCTGTATTTTGTCATTGTAGCCTATAGAATGTTCCATTCAGTTTACATGGCAGGCAAACTTTAAAAACTGTAACAAAATCTTGCTGGTAAACTGTCAATGTCATGCTTTTATTGCAAAAAACATTTAACGTTAATGGGATTAACAGTTATTTTGTTTACAATATATTAATGAACTTCTGGAAACGACATTGTTTTGCAAGCATGGACTTTCAATGGATGGTCAAAACTGATGAAAGAATATAAAAAATATGTTAATTTGTGTTCTGAAGATGAACTAAAGTCTTATAGGTTTAGAACAACATACAGGCGAGTAATAGAAGACCATTTAAATTCTTAGGTGAACTATCCCTATAAGTTGAAATGACTAATCAAAAAAGCTGGTCGGTTCCAAAAAAATATATAAAATAAAATAAAAATAATAATAATAGCAAGTCACATGCAGAAATAAAATGTAATGTAATTTAAGGGTGTAGGGGAGTTTATACTGATCTTCCATTCCCCTGTCTGTTTGGCAGAGTTGAGTTTTACTCTCCTT
The DNA here is from genome assembly GCF_001515645.1 of Sinocyclocheilus grahami. NCBI lineage: Eukaryota > Metazoa > Chordata > Actinopteri > Cypriniformes > Cyprinidae > Sinocyclocheilus > Sinocyclocheilus grahami. The sequence continues at coordinate 3,161,416 of NW_015505196.1, read as the reverse complement.
GAATTCCCAACAGTCAGGATGCTGCCCAGAGGACCATTTGCCATTGAACCTGGCTGAGACACACCTGAAGGTGGGGGGACAAAACATTACATTAACATTACATAAAAAATTTAATTACAGTTTTGGGTGGCGACAATCGAAGTAACTGGTTACCAACAGGGTGGAACCAGCAGAGAGGGGACCATGATGAGGCAGATGGAGGAGATGACCATGGCAGAGCTTGTGGAACTGGGGACCACCACAGTGGAGCCAGCAGAGCAGATGACCACGGGAGTGCTGGCTGAGCAGGTGGTGACCACTAGGGCAGAGCTGGATCCCTCCCGAGCAGAACGATTATATCAACAACCACGGTGGATCCAGCAAAACCATGGCAGCTGGGAAAAGCCATGGCCCGGAGTCTTCATTGGAAACTGCGGAAAATCAAAGATAGCCCACTTGGGAGCTCTGGGAGCACTAGACTTGGGCCACCGGACTTGGGACCCTCCTTCTCCTCACCCACTGTAAATGAGGATCTGCATGATGACAGAACTCACTCCGAGTAATTGCAAAAAGTTTCCTCAAAGACCATCCCTAGGCAGGTGCACTTTCATTTGCGCATTAAGTCCCACAAGATAGAAGATGCACAAGGAGTCATCTGGGTAATTTACCACAGGAGCTAGATGTAAAAACTCATGGGTGTGGTCCTCAAGGGAATAGTTCCCCTGGATGAGGAGGAGAATTTCACAGCTAGATCCATTTTGGGTCTGTTCTTCTGTCATGGGTGTGGTTACAGTTTATTGCATTTATCGAACAAAAACCAAACACCCACGAGCTTGGAATCACAAGGAAATAAAGGAGTACACCCAGGGCCGGATTTATCTCTTTTCGTGACATAGGCAAAACTAATTTTTGGGCCCCCCCTTCCCTATTAGGTAATATATAATATTATCACCCCAGCAAACAAAAAACAGTTACATTGTTTTCTATCACAATAAGTGCTTGCATTCAGTCAATAAAGATTGATTGAAGTTCTTAATTTGTTTGAGAACAGAGAACGGCATCGTAGCCACATTACCACTTCGGGAGTGCATTATTTCTCAATAATTTTACCGGCCTGGAGTCACGACCACACCTCAAGACATTGATTTAGCCTATTTCAAGACATTTGTCATGTTTCCGTTCTGAAATCTCGTGTGTGTTGAACTAATTTCTTACGCACCTCTTAAACCTTCCTTTGCAAACTCCAAAACGTCATTTTAGAGCCATTGATATGCAGGCAAATGCAGTTATTAATGCAGTCTAATGTAGTTATGAGAGAGAGAGTGATTAAGCGTGTGAATACCTGCGTCTGTGCGTCTCTCAACAGTGTTCAGCAGCAGCATCTACTTATAGCGAATCTTTAAGTTGAACTGCTTCAAGAACCTCAATACTGAGACGAGGAGATCAAAGCCCAGTGTTTTGTGGCATGGCATTTGCATTGCGAGAGTTCCTGAGTGTTTGGCTTCACAAAGAATTTATTTCATAAGGATATAATTTCACTCCTTTCATATATGTTATTTGTCGAATACAGTAAAAGTTTATATGTTTTGTTTTTTTTGTACAAAACTGTGATGTAAAATTAAGCACATTTAGTTTAATAATGGTTGTAAATTATAGTTATTTGTGTTTGAGAACCCAGCTTTTTGACATATATTTCTCACCCTAATGGTTATTCTAGATCCTTTATGTTGGGTGTGTGACTGCCTCTGGAATCGACTAGCCGACGACGAGTCATTCAACAGCCCTTTGACCTGCACCACAAACACCCCCTCTGGGATTCTGTCTATGTTGACCAGGAAGTCTGTTGCACCGACAGATTTGATCGTTCCACTCACAACACTCACAACAAGATCCTGAAGCTTCAACTAGAAGCACATCAGTCACTGTGACTGAATCTTATAGCAGTGTTTGTGAGGGGGAAAAAATAAAAACTTGAATTTGTGTAGATTTAATCTAGTAAAAATATATTTGAGGAAGATAGCAATATTATACCAATAAAAGGGCGGGTGAAACTCTGCCCCTACGAGTCTTCGTGACCTCCCTTAAATATCTCCACAAAGTTAAAGTGGATGTCCACAGAACTCTGACCTGTATTCACAATTGAAGGAATATAGAGATGCAAATACAGCATGCATTGACTTTGCTTTGGCAAACTGAGAGTCAAAATAATTTATAATAATTGACAGCATGACAGTTTACGCTGTATTTTGTCATTGTAGCCTATAGAATGTTCCATTCAGTTTACATGGCAGGCAAACTTTAAAAACTGTAACAAAATCTTGCTGGTAAACTGTCAATGTCATGCTTTTATTGCAAAAAACATTTAACGTTAATGGGATTAACAGTTATTTTGTTTACAATATATTAATGAACTTCTGGAAACGACATTGTTTTGCAAGCATGGACTTTCAATGGATGGTCAAAACTGATGAAAGAATATAAAAAATATGTTAATTTGTGTTCTGAAGATGAACTAAAGTCTTATAGGTTTAGAACAACATACAGGCGAGTAATAGAAGACCATTTAAATTCTTAGGTGAACTATCCCTATAAGTTGAAATGACTAATCAAAAAAGCTGGTCGGTTCCAAAAAAATATATAAAATAAAATAAAAATAATAATAATAGCAAGTCACATGCAGAAATAAAATGTAATGTAATTTAAGGGTGTAGGGGAGTTTATACTGATCTTCCATTCCCCTGTCTGTTTGGCAGAGTTGAGTTTTACTCTCCTTGAATTCCCAACAGTCAGGATGCTGCCCAGAGGACCATTTGCCATTGAACCTGGCTGAGACACACCTGAAGGTGGGGGGACAAAACATTACATTAACATTACATAAAAAATTTAATTACAGTTTTGGGTGGCGACAATCGAAGTAACTGGTTACCAACAGGGTGGAACCAGCAGAGAGGGGACCATGATGAGGCAGATGGAGGAGATGACCATGGCAGAGCTTGTGGAACTGGGGACCACCACAGTGGAGCCAGCAGAGCAGATGACCACGGGAGTGCTGGCTGAGCAGGTGGTGACCACTAGGGCAGAGCTGGATCCCTCCCGAGCAGAACGATTATATCAACAACCACGGTGGATCCAGCAAAACCATGGCAGCTGGGAAAAGCCATGGCCCGGAGTCTTCATTGGAAACTGCGGAAAATCAAAGATAGCCCACTTGGGAGCTCTGGGAGCACTAGACTTGGGCCACCGGACTTGGGACCCTCCTTCTCCTCACCCACTGTAAATGAGGATCTGCATGATGACAGAACTCACTCCGAGTAATTGCAAAAAGTTTCCTCAAAGACCATCCCTAGGCAGGTGCACTTTCATTTGCGCATTAAGTCCCACAAGATAGAAGATGCACAAGGAGTCATCTGGGTAATTTACCACAGGAGCTAGATGTAAAAACTCATGGGTGTGGTCCTCAAGGGAATAGTTCCCCTGGATGAGGAGGAGAATTTCACAGCTAGATCCATTTTGGGTCTGTTCTTCTGTCATGGGTGTGGTTACAGTTTATTGCATTTATCGAACAAAAACCAAACACCCACGAGCTTGGAATCACAAGGAAATAAAGGAGTACACCCAGGGCCGGATTTATCTCTTTTCGTGACATAGGCAAAACTAATTTTTGGGCCCCCCCTTCCCTATTAGGTAATATATAATATTATCACCCCAGCAAACAAAAAACAGTTACATTGTTTTCTATCACAATAAGTGCTTGCATTCAGTCAATAAAGATTGATTGAAGTTCTTAATTTGTTTGAGAACAGAGAACGGCATCGTAGCCACATTACCACTTCGGGAGTGCATTATTTCTCAATAATTTTACCGGCCTGGAGTCACGACCACACCTCAAGACATTGATTTAGCCTATTTCAAGACATTTGTCATGTTTCCGTTCTGAAATCTCGTGTGTGTTGAACTAATTTCTTACGCACCTCTTAAACCTTCCTTTGCAAACTCCAAAACGTCATTTTAGAGCCATTGATATGCAGGCAAATGCAGTTATTAATGCAGTCTAATGTAGTTATGAGAGAGAGAGTGATTAAGCGTGTGAATACCTGCGTCTGTGCGTCTCTCAACAGTGTTCAGCAGCAGCATCTACTTATAGCGAATCTTTAAGTTGAACTGCTTCAAGAACCTCAATACTGAGAAATGTCATGTAGCTTTTCAGCTGCGAAACTATTTTACTGATAAATTTGCGCAGCGCTAAGAACAAGTTTCTGTCTGCATCTCCGTGTGTCTGCACTGTGTGTGTCTGTGAGAGAGAACGTGATTTCCGTGCATAAAAAGGTGGAAAACATGGAAATAGTTGTAATTTTTTACCCTATTGCTTGTTATATTTATTTGCTCAATGTCTTCTGGGGTTTTGGTTCTTTTACTGTTGTAGACAGCCCATATATAACAAAAAATATTATATATCTCTTCGTTGTGTTTGGGCCCCCCTGGACGAGCGAGCATAGGCACGTGCCTAGAGTGCCTATTAACAATAAATCAACAACAATGTTAAGACAGGAATGGACAGCTATATTAAGATAATGAGAGCTGAACAAGGCAACTAAAGAAACAGGAACTCAATACAGAATATTTGAACATACAACTAACAGTCCAAAAAACAGAAAAACACAAACAAAACGTGACAGACACAACCTGAATCACACTGTTTATCTGTTACACAAGTATGAGCGACCTGGATGATTAAGCACAGAAAAACTGGTTTATTAAGCATTCTGGTCAGAGATATGCTAGCTCACCTGTAGGGCTGTAGAGGGTAAAGACTAGAGGATCTCCATTGAGATACACTATCACACTGGACAGAGTTGGATCCAACACAAATGAAAAGTTTTCTGCCTTGGATGAATTTCTCTTTATCTGAAGAACAGTCACCTTCAAGAAACACATTTGGGAAACAATTATTTCCAAGAACAGCACAAACCAGTAACAAAGCATTTAGCTTAGGATAAGATTGGTTGTATAATGCAAATTTATACTTACAGTACATTATAAAAGACATCTATTTATAATAGTGATGATAGGAGTTGATATATTGAGCTCAAAGCATTGTTAGAACTTACCAGGTCAGCAATGATTACATCCTTAATGACTGAAGTGACCTGAGACAATGTAGTGTTTGTGATCTCCATGGTCTGTCCACCAAAAACATGGGCCAGGTCTCTGTACAACTGTATGTCTGACAGAGACATTAATCTTGTTGGCAAGACATCCTTTTCACTAGGCAATGAGAAGGAGCTTGTAAGCAGGAAGTTGACCTGGATGGTGGGAGGAAGAGAGAAAATTGTTAAAATATTCACAGAGCTGCATAGGTAGATTACTTACAAGTTGTAGTCCATTACTGATTCCAAATTACATGACAAAACTGTAGTCATTAACGTAATCCATTACATTAGACATTTTAGGTAATATAATCAGACTAATTTTAGATTACTTTTAGATTACCACATCCATCACATTGATTTAAATAGGAGAATCTTGTACTAAAATACAAAGAGAAAGAAAAAATATTCCATTTGTTATTAACAACATGAAGTGCATTAATCATTATATAATGATTTCCCAAACTGGGTTTTGTGAAGGAACTACCTGGCGTTTGAGTTTAATGGAAAAAAAGGTCCAAATAATCAATTATGAATAATTTATTGCTGTTGTGTGAATAATATGCAATCATGTAATCAATAAAAAAGTAACTGTAGTCTGATTACGAGTATCTGAAAATGAAATATAATCTAATTACAAGTAATTAATTTTTTGGTAACACTTTATTTTAAGGTGTCCTTGTTATACATGTTACATGTACAGTACTAACTATTATAATAACAATAATTTATGCATAATTACATGCAAGTAGCCCTAAGCCAAACCCTTATTCTAACCCTAACCATATAGTAAGTACATGTCGTTAATTAATATTACTCAGTACTTAAATGTATAATTACACTGGAAAAAGAACACCTTAAAATAAAGTGTAACAAATGTTTTAAATCTGAGTACATAATCCAGATTACATGTAATCAGTTACTACCCAGCACTGAATGTACACTTTACAATAAGGTTCAATCTGCTAACATTAGTTAATGCATTATGAATCATGAACTAGCAATTAACCATTTTTACAGCATTTCTTAATCATGATTTGTGCATGTTTTAAGTATTATTGTTCGGTGTTGATTTATGATACCTAATGCATTAAATAATGTTAACTAAAATGAAATCTGTTTGTAGATAATAAGACGTGTTACCTAACTGAAGTAACAAATCAAGCAAATCAAGCAGACACTCACTGTTGACTTGGTGCTTTCCATCATGGCCTCAACTGTGCTTTTTAATTCTGAGTCCTTTGCTGCAGCATCAGTGAAAACAAAAATGTCTGATGATGGAGGAGCTTGTGTCAGTGTCAACTATATCCATGAAACAACAAAACAGAACAAAAACAAACTTTTGAGATTATAATCATAACTATCATTATATAAAAGAACACACACACACACACACACACACACACCAGGAGTGATGACAGGCACATATCTGAGAAGTTTCCACCATCAGATGCTAAAAGGGAATTAATATATTCTTTGAATGTGTCTGCATTTCCAGTCCGCATTAGAGGTCCAGAATCTGTCATCAGATACACACATTACAGAGACCAAGAACAGTGCATTTTAAACATAAAATGTGCCTGGTCCATGTATCTCACATATATAAAATTCTGACCTACAATCTGAATGTCACAGCAGAAATCGAGACTCATCAAAACAGGCAATGTTTTTCCAATCTTGGAGGAATTTTGGTGAGCCCACTGTATCTTCACTTTTTCTGTTCTCAACTGAACTGAACTGTTGCCTATCTATGAGTTTGAATCAGTCTGTTGAGTCTCCTCTCACCTGCTGCGTAGCACCAACAACCATTCCATATTCATAGTCACCAAACTATTCATAGCATCAAACTATGAAGGAAAACCAATTTAACCAGCAGTGGCCCTGAAACAATTTGAAATGTGTTATATTTTAAGCACAATAGATGTACCCTGGTCATTAAGTGTGACTAGAGCATATTCTGAAGGTTCCTCTGATGTTCCTCTCCTGCTGTCTATGACACTAAAGCACACCCTCTTGAACACTTCAATGTAATTAGACAAACTGCCTGTGGTGTCAAACACAAAAGCCAGAACTGAAGCCTGAGTGAGGCCCATCAATCTAAAAAGAGAGAGAGGGGGAATGAAAAATTAAACAGTTAGCTCTATTTCCTTTTATTGAATGAAAAATGTACAGTATGGAAATTTTTTCTAAACAAAAAACATTTGTGTTCCTCGAAAGAATCAAAATCATACAGGTTTTGAAACATCATACCGAAGAAAGGCTACATTGCCTGTGGCCAGTCGGATGTCTTCCAGCAGTTCCATAGTAGCTCTGCTGGCCATTTCAGCAGCACGCTTATGAAGGAAACCATGACTTGACCTGATGTCATCCTTATTGATGCCTCCAGTGGGTTCTCTTGAACTAGTCCTGTCAAAAAAGCCGCCGTGGTTACATTTGCCTGACAGACACAATTTTCATGGAAATGTTGTTGAAAAAAAGTGTTTAGAGTGTCAGCTTTGGCCTGAGTGATAGTGTCTTCCATCGCCGGTGGCAGATCACTTAGGTCTGCCGTGTCCCATCCAGGAGCCACACATGGGGGTTCTAGTCATCTGGACGCAGGTGCCAATGGTGCCTAGCCCCTGAGAAAGGAGGTCCTTCCGCACGATTGAGCTCCCCCGGAATGTGGACAGTGGCAGTGGCAGTGACTTGAGACACATCTGACTCCAGAGGAGGACATGGTGGGCAAGTTGTGACATGCGACGTGATTGTAGACAACCCTGCTGGTCAATGTATGAAACGGTCGCACTGCTGTCTGTGCAGACCAACATGTGCTTGCTAAGCAGCAGCGGCCGGAACCGCCACAAGGCTAGTAGCACTGTCAGCAACTCTAGGCAGTTGATGTGCCAAAGCAGTCGAGCCCCTGTCCAGAGGCCCAAGGCTGCCTGCCTGTTGCATGTAACGCCGAGACACTTGTTCTAAGGGCACTCTGGTTCGCAGAAAGACAAGGTCTGTCCAGGGGTTGAATGAACGGCGACACATCGGTGTGATTGTCACGCGAAGTGTACCACGGCGCCATGCCCATTTCGGGACTCAGGCCATCAACTCCGGATACGATTCGGCGGTGGCAACTTCTTCCTCAGAGGATGATAGCCCATCCCCCGATGCTGCTATCGACATCTGATCCTCAGGCAGTGCACTGAATGAAATGCTGGGGCCACCGTGAAGCAGGCCAGCAGAATCATCCGGGAGCCGCACAGGACAAGCACTGCAGGAAGAGTAAGAGGTCTAGCAGAGAGGCTCTTACTGTAACCCTCAGATCTCCCAGAGCACTAGCCGGTGGTCTTCTGCTTGTGGTAGAGAAACCAGAACGGGTAGTGACAGAGGGATAGAAACGTGATCGCAGCGTTGCCATGTTCATGTGTTCGCAGTGCGATGGCATGAACCATTCGCGAACGTGTCTTCAGCGTGCTGTATCAGATATTGTCTTACTATAGGGAGATGAGAGAGTCTGTATTACTTACTATTGGAGAAAGCGTAAAGATAACTTGAATCACGTGTGCTTTACCAATCACATTACAGCCTTGACGTCGTTGAATTTCAGTCAGAGTTGTACAACACTCAGTCGCCGTTTACGGATACCATAGGAATGAGAATTGCCGTAAGCTGAATCCCACCTGTCGCAAAAAGTAATTGGCTTCTCTTATAAAACAGCATTTTGTTCATGGTAATCTCTAAAAATAGTTCAATCCAAAAGTTTTTTTTTGTGTAAAACATGTTGAAGATAAGCAGATAGGCTGTCGATTATTAAATAATAAGCTGTTTCCTCTAAAAAGCGTATTATTCAGCGAAATGAAGCCTCTCCTCCATTGTGTAAGAAAAAGGTGAAGACGACGATGAAGATCTCGATGAAGATGTTTATTGCAGCATAGCAGTGACAAAGTACATGTAGTACCTTGGGTTCAATGGAGTCAGAATGAACCCCGAGCATCCTACGCTCAAACATTTTATACTCTATTACGTTCATCTTCCCGTTAGACATATAATTTCTTACAATTGACATCCATTAAAAAGAAAACGGCCTCTGGTCTCCTTTCCCACATACTGCCAAAGCAGAAGTGTTAGCATTAGCTGTTACATTTTTTTGCCTAAATGTTGCAGGCTTGCCTTCTAGTGGCTATGGCTGTATGCCCAGACACGGAAGACAACGCTCGTGGCCGTCATCAGAGGACAGGAAATGACCGCAACCAAGAGGACATGGACAGCGTGGCATCTTTTAGAAAAACTGCTCTTTTAGTTGAAGCGCCCAGGGGAATCGCTTAAAGGGACACCGCTCTTCACTCCGTACCGCCAACCAGAACAGCTCTCAGACACACAACAGATGAAAGGCTTTGTGGATTATAACAGCTTTCATACAACCACTTGGCTCCGAAGCAAAAATCTGAATGAGTGGATGCACCGGGGAACAGCTCAGCATGCAAAATCCACTAGGCACATTTCATTGGCATTTTCTCTTAAAATCAGAGATGATTGGGGTTCCCAAGTAAACCCCTATGTCATCACGACATAACTCGTAGTGAACGACAGATAGGGAAAGTAAAGTAAGATGACATATCATATTTGACCTGAAAACCAAAACACCTATCAGTGCTAAAACATGAGATACTAAGCTTTCTTACCTGCAGGTTTGGTTGAGGAAAACAAGCGGAAATATCAGGATGTTAATATCTTCTGCTGCAGTACCTCTGGGATAATGTTGTCACTGGAGTCTTCTCCAACACAGCTTTTACATGTTTTTGTTTTGGGACCTACAGACATCCATTCATCCATATATATGGTACAGAAAGTGGTAAATTTACACAATATTTAAAGTGTGACACATTTTTTATTTGGCATAGGTGAGCAATAGTAAATAAATGAAGTGAATGAGGAACTTAATTTTGAGATGAATACAAAAAATAACTTCAGAAAAGACTACAGTACCTGCAAGATTGTCGAGAGGACGTTCAGGTTTGCTCAGGGTGCTGAAAGGAGCAGTGCTTCCCAGTTCCACCCAGTTACTGTGGCTATAGAAATCCTGCACACATAACACGTTTGTTACATCGTTCTTAATAGAAAAAAAATTCTCAGTTCAGTTCACAGTCCCGGTATGGTCGCCAGAACTAACATACCTGTAAAGTATGACATACGGCCCCAAGACTGGAGCGGGCAGACAAATAGTTTCCCTTTTTGATGCTGGCTTTCACAGCAGATATGCCCTGTGTGGTGAGGTCCCGTCCATTTTTTAAATCTTCATTATCAAAATGATGAGCAGTACTTAACTGATTTCCATCCACAGCTGCATTGCTAAGGGAAGTCTGAATAATATAGCTAGATTAAAAGTGGATAGTTTTAATAGATGAGAATATGAACTGTAAAGGACTGCCAATTTGTTCAACCGAATATATGAAGTCTGCATTGCATTGCGTTGCATTGACCCTTTTGTACGGAGCAGCTAAAGGACTTTTATTTTGAAATGAACTTAACGCAAATCGGACTGTATAAATCGCGACCCATTTCCGCCCATTTGGGTATGTGTGTGTGTGCACGCTTTGTGAAGGACGCAGCCTGCAGTTTGTGGCGTGTTTCTCTTTCTTTTATTGTACTTGTGCATCTCACTGAAAAGGGTAATAAGGTAAATGATTTTGTACATTGTATGATGCGTAATGTAATGTTCGGTTTCGTATTTGGTCTATGTATTGTTTGTTTTTGTTTTGTCTGTTCGTAGTTCTTACGGTGTCTACTTGAATGTCAACGGATTAAACATTTACGGAAACATCAGTTAAGGAGCATTGCCCATCATTTCCGTGGGGTAGCAACAGTAAGAACTTAACCATTCTTCGTCGAAGCCTGCTGCATTGATGACTGGTGTCCACGCTGACGGGTCTTTAAGGAGTGAGCATTCACGGGCAGCGGATCGATTTCTGATGGTCAAATGAGGTTCGTGTATGGATAATTTGATGTTTGCCTCAAGGAGCAACCAGAAACTCGACGTGGAATCTTGTCTACGATTGCATCATTGTATGACCCATTAGGTTTTTTAGCTCCATTCATCCTTTGTGGAAAGAAGATACTTCAGGAAGTATGTAGAAAGGGTGCAGGTTGGGATGACACACTGAGTTATGAGTTGCAGCCAAGGTGGGAGTGCTGGAAAAGGGATCTGAACAACTTGAAGAAAGTTACTCTTCTCCGCACATATGTTCCTTTTGCGTTTGGAAGGGTGAAAGAAGTGGAGCTGCATAATTTTTCGGATGCTAGTTCTAGTGGGTACGGGCAGTGCTCATATCTGAGATTAAAAAATGAAAGCGAAGATGTTCATGTTGCTCTTGTAATGGCAAAGTCTCGTGTGTCCCCGATAAAGATTACAACTATTCCGAGGTTGGAGTTAACCGCTGCAGTTGTTTCAGTAAGTGTCAGTAGAATCCTTAAAGAAGAGCTTCGATATACTGGCATTACCGAATTTTTCTGGACCGACTCTAAGGTTGTTCTGGGATATATCAATAATGAGGCCAGACGATTCCACACGTTTGTTGCTAACAGAGTACAAAAGATTCATTTAAGCACTGTGCCGCAGCAATGGAGATATGTTCCAACAAAAGACAATCCTGCGGATCATGTCTCAAGAGGTCTCACCGTGGATGAACTGAT
>NW_015505196.1:3144133-3149612 GCF_001515645.1 Sinocyclocheilus grahami | reverse complement strand
GCTCGAGAACTTTGCGCTATTGGTGGTCTTAGACTTCACAAATTTGTGTCCAATGACAAAGCTGTTCTGGGAAGTATCCCTCCTTCAGAATGCGCTAATGACTTAAAAGAACCTGATCTTTCATTTGACGATTCCTTGATAGAGCGAACACTGGGAATTCAGTGGAATGTGGAACTTGACTGTTTTAAGTTTGATGTTTGCCTCAAGGAGCAACCAGAAACTCGACGTGGAATCTTGTCTACGATTGCATCATTGTATGACCCATTAGGTTTTTTAGCTCCATTCATCCTTTGTGGAAAGAAGATACTTCAGGAAGTATGTAGAAAGGGTGCAGGTTGGGATGACACACTGAGTTATGAGTTGCAGCCAAGGTGGGAGTGCTGGAAAAGGGATCTGAACAACTTGAAGAAAGTTACTCTTCTCCGCACATATGTTCCTTCTGCATTTGGAAGGGTGAAAGAAGTGGAGCTGCATCATTTTTCGGATGCTAGTTCTAGTGGGTACGGGCAGTGCTCATATCTGAGATTAAAAAATGAAAGCGAAGATGTTCATGTTGCTCTTGTAATGGCAAAGTCTCGTGTGTCCCCGATAAAGATTACAACTATTCCGAGGTTGGAGTTAACCGCTGCAGTTGTTTCAGTAAGTGTCAGTAGAATCCTTAAAGAAGAGCTTCGATATACTGGCATTACCGAATTTTTCTGGACCGACTCTAAGGTTGTTCTGGGATATATCAATAATGAGGCCAGACGATTCCACACGTTTGTTGCTAACAGAGTACAAAAGATTCATTTAAGCACTGTGCCGCAGCAATGGAGATATGTTCCAACAAAAGACAATCCTGCGGATCATGTCTCAAGAGGTCTCACCGTGGATGAACTGATCTCGTCTAACTGGTTCACGGGGCCAGGGTTCTTGTGGAATAAGGAAATGGCCCTCCCATCTAGTGAAGTTCCAGAATTACAACTAAGTGACTCTGAAGTCAGAAGTTTTCAAACATTTAACACAAAAGCAATGGAGCAGGGAACTATTGTAAATCGCCGGTGTAAGTTTTCATCTTGGTCTCATGTGGTCAGAGCAATTGCACGCATTCAACGACGAATTAACAAGGATAAATCAAGCAGTCTTTCTACAGTTGAGGAGAGAGAAAGGGCAGAGTGCCTAATAGTCAAACTTCTACAAAACCATGTGTTTCGCACCGAACTGAAAGTGTTAAGTAAAGGTGCCCAGTTGTCATCTCACAATGAATTGTACAGCCTTGACCCATTTCTTGACAGTGACCGTGTGCTTAAGGTGGGAGGACGACTTGGTAACTCTTCTCTTTGCCATTCACTTAAACATCCCGTAATTATTCCCAAAAACCATCATATTACAAGGTTGATCATAGCTGATTGCCATGAAAGAGTTAAGCATCAAGGTAAAGGGTTTACCATCAATGAAATCCGTTCAAAGGGTTTTTGGATCCCTGGCATTAATCGTGCTGTAGCATCTTATGTGCGTAATTGTCACCTGTAGAAAACATAGGCGACCAATGGAAGAGCAAAGGATGGCGGACTTGCCTTCAGAGAGAGTGAATCCCTCGCCCCCGTTCACTTACAGTGGTATGGACCGTTTCGGTCCATTTTCTGTGAAACAAGGACGAAAGGTGTATAAAAGATATGGATTGATCTTTACCTGTCTTTCTTCCCGTGCCATTCACATTGAGATGCTTGATTCTTTGTTAACAGATTCTTTCATTTAACCCTTTCGCACGTGAGTTTAAAATATTCTAGCTGAGCCCCCAGCGTGAGTTTTTTTTTTTTTAGGCGACTGTTATTTTAAAATGTATCGTGATCATTAAAGTAGGTCTCCGGTAAACTGGGAGAAGAGCAGAGTAAACTTTATAGTTACCTACACAATCTGTATATGATATCAATAAAAACATGTCGTCAGATTATTTGTAAGGATCATTATTGCCGTTTCCATAGACATCGGCGTGCATTTTACTGTAAATGTATGGTTTTGCTAGTACTTATGTGTATTTAAATGTCTGAACCCTAAAATAAGTATTATATGGTTGAAAACAATGAATATTTGTCATTGTACTTGTGCATCTCACTGAAAAGGGTAATAAGGTAATTGATTTTGTACATTGTATGATGCGTAATGTAATGTTCGGTTTCGTATTTGGTCTATGTATTTGTTTGTTTTTGTTTTGTCTGTTCGTAGTTCTTACGGTGTCTACTTGAATGTCAACGGATTAAACATTTACGGAAACATCAGTTAAGGCGCATTGACCATTTCAGTGGGGTAGCAACATGAACTTGAGCATGCTCTCTGGACGTAGTTGCAGTCAGTTTGTTGTTGATCTGGAGGTGATGAGTGGAAGAAAAAAAATGAGCATTAAAATTCAGAAAATTTGCATTTATGAATTCTGTAACCTAGTTTGTAACAGAAAACAAAACTTCCCAGTCAACAAATCGCGTTTGGTCTCGTACTGTATCGCGTACCTTGTCAGTGTCGTGAGCTTTGCTTGGCCATTTGTTGTGATAAACAGGAAAGTGTGTCCAGCTGAATTCAATTTGAGTTTTGTTAAACTAATAAAAAAATAAGCTTAGTTTACCGCGGTTGCGGCTGCGGTCGTGTGAGGACCGAGGAGTCTGGGGACCATCGACTCTACCGTGCGACTACACCGGCAAAGGATAAGTATCGCTTTTTATTTCTCTTTCCTACTACTTGTTTCAGTTTTTTTTTTTATAACTATTTCTTACTATGTGTCAGTAAGTTATTTTAGCATGTGTGTTTGGCTCAGTGTTCTTTTTTTAGGATTACTGATAAACTAATGTAGTTTGATTTGTATTATCTATTTTAGTTTTAGTACAGTTGTAGTAATGTTGTCATTTTATTCGTTTTTTTTATTATGTCTACATAGGTTTTTTTTATTAAGTTTTAGTTTTATTTAATTTGAGTTATTTCAGTACTTCAACATACAAAATGGAAATGAAATTATATATATATATATATATATATATATATATATATATATATATATATATATATATATATATATATATATATATATTGAATGTATTTATATGTATATGTGTGTGGCTGTACATGCACATGTAGTTTGTTTTTTGGTGTTTGGCTTAGTGTTATGTTAGAATCATTATTATACTCATACCTTTTGTTCTTTTAATATTTTTGATTAAATGTGTGTGTGTGTGTGTGTGTGTGTGTGTATATATATATATATATATATATATATATATATATATATATATATATATATATTAGTTTTAATTACTTTTTCTTATTTGTAACTCGCTTTGGATAAAAGCGTCTGCTAAATGACTAAAAGTAAAAGTAACAATGTGATCTCACCATGAGCTCCCAGGACACTCATGATGTGGTTACAATGTGAGGTCACAGTAAGCAAAAAGTGTAAACGGTGTCTACACCGGATGTGAGCTCAGCGACAAAATACTATAGAACCAATTATAATTAGCGATGCTGTCTACATTGGATGCGACGTGGCACAACACGACAAATTCCCTACAGTAAACTGATGCCTCACTTTATTTCTGACGTACTGACACAAATTTGAAATGATTCGCATTGGTCACTTTGTTGCATCCAATGTAGACAGCCTCAAGCAGTTATGTACAAATGGTCTGCTAACAAATCCTGCAGTATCCACTTTTTTTCCAGTGTTGAGAAACAGGGGGCAAATATCGGTCTTTCAGACAAATCCAAACAGAGTTAAAGCATATTAAAAAAGTCCTGGCTCTTCCAAACTTTATAATGGCAGTGGGTGGGTGTTTTTGTTCAACAGTCCAAAAGAAGTCCAATAAAGCGTGCATTTTTGTAAGAAAAATATCCATATTTAAAACATTATAAACCGTTTTCTCTAGTTTGTGCTTACTGTCATACATACAAGCCGTTCCGGATGACGTAGGACATATGCGTAGCGTATGCACCAGTGAGAAGTGATGAACGTGGAAGCACGGAGGAGAGGGCAAAACAAAACACTTGTCACGAATTAGAAGTACAAAATGAGAATTTGTAAAGAAAAATGTTGGAGGAATTCGATACAAGCCAAGAGGAGACTACTTTTCCTTTGCTAAAGTGAGGAAACTTTGCTTCCTTTGCCCCTGTAAACAAAAGTTGGTTTTCGCAAGACTAGCATATGTCCTATGTCATCCGCCTGGCTTGTGAGTATGAAAGTTAGCGCAAGCTAGAGAAAACAGTTTATAATGTTTTAATTATGGATATTTTGATTCGCTGGATGAGGCCTTTATTGACCCCCTATAGCCATGTGAGGCACTTTTTATTATGGATGGATGCACTTTATTGGACTTCTTTTGGACTGTTAAACAAAAACACTATCCACTGCCATTATAAAGTTTGGAAGAGCCAGGACATTTTTAATATAACTCTGACTGGATTCGTCTGAAAGAAGAAAGTCATATACACCTAGGATGCATTGAGGGTGAGTAAATCATGGGCTAATATTCAGCTTAAACTTAAAATCTGTGTGAAATTAATACAAATATAAATAAGTCCACTTGTAAATGCCAATCTTCATGACATTATACAATAATATGTTAGGTCTGGTTTAGTTTGCTAATTTGTAATACGACGTTCCCAAATAAAAATATCTATCTATCTATCAAAATTGTACATCTTACAGGTAGCGTAAAGTCTTTGCCCCGGGCAGTGGCTACGTCACGACACACTTCCGCCATCTTGCGGAGGAAAGCTGCTTCAGTGATTTGTTGATGGGTGAGGGATCCATCGGCAGGGAAGATTTTGAATGCTGCCGCTTGAGGGGGCTGAAATAAAGCTCCCTGGAGGAGAAATACAGCCACTACAACCATTGAAACCATGACTGTTCACGACAACTGCGAGAAAATTAATAATGGGAATTAATTGTGTATGAAGTTTTAATGAAATATATCATTAGCCTACTTTTCTTCTTTTTGTCTCTGTAACAAAACCCTTGTGAATAGTGTCTCAAGTTCCCTTTCAGTCGGTCACTCTCGACGTCACGTCGGAGGACCGACGAATTGGGATCTCGCTTAGAGGGACCAATCTACTTCAAGTGTAAACTAAACGAGCCAATGCACATTGGCATGCGATTATTGCATCCAGCTGCTGCTGATCACAGCGTGAGTATAAGTAGGCAGCAGATGCAGCGCATATTCAGCTTTTCGCTTCGGAGCCGAGAGATCACATCGTTCTGCTCCTGACTACTCTACTGAGAGAAGAAGACTGAACGAGTTCAGCGTGCTCTTGGAGAGCTCTTCGTGTTGGCGGACGGCGCTTCAGCGGTGGTGGTTTCCCGTGTCGAGTGGGTTGCACACATCAGGCTACACTACCCCCTGTTTGTTTGCAGATGATCCTCTCCCCTGTACACCTCAGCATGCTAAAAGAGCTTTTTCCCCTAAAAGAGCAATTTCAGGTGCGTCTTTTTAAAGACGACGTTGCTTGGCAAACTTGA
>NW_015505196.1:3142428-3142976 GCF_001515645.1 Sinocyclocheilus grahami | reverse complement strand
GCTGGTTCTCAGCGCCCCGCCTCGGTGCCTTTCTTCCCGGAGGTGCATGAGGAGCCCAACAGGTCGTGGACGGCACCTTTTACTGCCGGAAACTGATTTGCTGGATCCTCCTCCCTCACCACCCTCGATGGTGGGGCAGCTAGGGGGTTACAAGGGTCCCCCCGGTGGAGCGGTCGGTTGCGATTCAGTTGTGTCCTAATACCGCCTCCAACCGGCAGGGAGAACCGTGCCTCCCCTCCCGGGTCTGTAGGTACTCGACTGGCCAGCGATGCCTATACGACTTGTGGAGAAGCTGCCTCCGCCTTACACGCTACAGCGTGATTGTAAGTGCACCAGGCCAAGGAACTGAGGGACTTGCACGAGGGTGGTCACGACCCGGAAGTTCGCAGAGAACTCCGCACGGCGGCGGACCTCGCGCCACGAGCGACGAAGGTTACGGCGCGGTCTCTGGGTCGTGCGATGTCCACTATGGTAGTCCGGGAGTGCCATTTCTGGCTGTGACTGGCTGACATGCGCGAGACGGACAAGACACGATTCTTGAACGCCCC
>NW_015505196.1:3142173-3142403 GCF_001515645.1 Sinocyclocheilus grahami | reverse complement strand
TGGAGAACTTGCCCAGCGGTTCTCCGCTGACCAAAGCAGACTGAGGCCATCAGGTACATCCTGCCGGCGTGCAGCTGCTGCCGTCTCCGAGGGAGGCCCCCCTGCCACCACCAAAACAAGAGTAGCGCTCATGCGGCCTCCAGCAAAGCTGTGCCGTGGAGCCGGTCGCAGGGCAGCCGCCCCGCCCGTCCAGGCCCCCGCCAAACCTGGTGGCAAGCGAGAGAGCAAGA
>NW_015505196.1:3140869-3142118 GCF_001515645.1 Sinocyclocheilus grahami | reverse complement strand
TTCTGGCACAGTTGCTGTGCAAGGTCAGGGAGGACGAGGAGCAGGTCCTGCTGGTGGCACCCTATTGGCCTTCCCGGAACTTAATGTGCCTCGTTACATCCCCTCCTTGGCCGATTCCTCTGAGGAAGGATTTACTGACTCAGAGACGGGGCACCCTTTGGCACCCGCGTCCAGACCTCTGGAAACTTCATGTCCGGTTCCTGGACGGGACGCGGAGGTTCTGAGTGGCCTATCCCAAGTGGTAGTTGACACCATCACTTCAGCGAGAGCACCGTCTATGAGACATGCCTACGCTTGAAGTGGAACCTGTTCGTTGAGTGTTCTTCTCGCCGAGAAGACCCCCGAAGATGCCCGATCGGAGTTGTGCTGTCCTTTTCTGTCCTTTTTGCAGCAAGGGTTGGAGCGAAGGCTGTCTCCCTCCACCCTTAAAGTTTGTCACTGCAATCGCTGCTAACCACGACCCCGTAAAAGGAGGTTGTTGAAGAAGCATGACCTGGTCACCGTTCCCTCCTTCAGGGAACGAGGGTTACATACATAACCGAGACGCTCTCTTAGGTGTCTCTATAATTAAATGTTTCCATTAATTGTGTTTAATTGCGTTTGCATGTATGTATACTGCTGTCTAAACAACAAGCTGTCTCTTCAGAACAATACATTTTGAAAGTGAAAGTGATAACCCTAACAACACACAAACTGGATTTTTCCTTATGACATCAATTTTAGGTCATAATGAATATCAGATTTAACAAAAAAAATCACCATAAACATCTGTGATTTTTTTTTTTTTTTCTTTCATGGAAAACAAAATTTAATTTTAAAGAGAACAACACCATACTGCGTATACAGAATATAACCGTATTTTTCAGTATAATGAAAGTGTATGAGAACTTTTCTTTTGTTGTTTCACAAAAGAAAGTCATACAGATTTTAATGACACGAGAGTGAGTAAGGTTACGGATTTTTCAAGTGAGTAGACAAATGGAACAGCAAGAAGAATAAGCCTATACTTAAAACTATTATTTAATGTTTGATTTTATTTAAAATTTTACATTTTAAAATACAAAATGTAATCTAGTAATTGAGTGGTACATTTCTATATTTCTATGAATTTCTTTAGATTGCATTACCTTGCTGTAGACTTTGCTTGAGTATAATGTATTTGCAGGCTCTGTTTGTGTGTATATATATATATATATATATATATATATATATATATATATCTTTTTACACGTCACATATACATGTCACA
>NW_015505196.1:3078594-3140842 GCF_001515645.1 Sinocyclocheilus grahami | reverse complement strand
TATATATATATCCTTTTACACGTCACATATTAATGTCACAGGCAAGTAAGTGATTGCATAAATGATAAAACTTAAAGACATCCTGTTTCCATTTTAAACATCATTAGACTATATGCTTTTCATAAAAATATAATAAAATAAATAAATAAACGACCTACGTGTAATATCTACAAAATGAGTCCACACCGACTGTTTATGAAATACAAACCCCTTAAATAAAGAGTGCTGAACATGAATTGGACCAAAAAGGGAGCAAAAATGAAAGTAACCCATACTTTGCATAATCCCCACCTTTTGTAAATAGATACAGTGCTATAATGAAGACTGATTTCAACATCCACACCTTGCTGGTCAAAAGAAGGATCCTGGTACATTTCTTGTCCTGGAACAACATTTTTGACAAACAGTCAGGGCTGTTAGAGATGTTAGAGTAAGGCTTAGGAATAGGTTATGGAATTAATTGCCATCTAGTTAGGTTATGATAAGGTTTGGGTTATAGCCTACATGACCAAAACATGCTGACACGGGAGTACGCCTGCAAAATCAGGATGTGCCAGTCAGTCCTCAGAAAAAAAAAAAGTTTAAATGCCACATAAGAATGCAGCTTCACTTGGAAAAATCAGTGTGATTGAGGATGTAATTATATTATTTATTATTATTTTTATATATTTTTAGAAGTTAAATAAATGTTTCATTATCATAGTTTATCATGATTTGCGTGTTCTGCATTATGTGCTGGTCTACCCTGTCATCTTGATATTTTACAATAATATTTTAAATATGAATTCAATCATATCTACATAATGTGTTCAATAGCTAGGTGTAGGGCCAGTAACATTGCAAACAAAAAACTGCATCCAAACATCACAGTTTTCTCCAAATAAGAAAAAATACATGTGCGAATTGTGTGAGTTTCTTTAAATACACATGGTTTACATAAAATCTTTTATGTATTTATAATTTGAAAGCAAACAAATAACCCTGTTTAGGAAAGGGACCTCATACCTTTCAGAAAATATAATTTGCATCTTAATTTTGCAATGAAAATGTATTTAACAATAATATACTGTATATGTCCATGACAGGGTGGACATAACTTATGGTTTATGCTTCGAATAATGGCCCATAATTATCTAAAGAAAAGAGCTCTGCTAATATGTTTCTATAGTACTTGAGTGTCTACTAATTATGTCATTGCATTTATGACATTTAATAATTTCAGCTCTGTATGTCACCAGAATAGAATTAAAAATAAAACAATCAAGATGAAATTGAAGTGCAGACTTTAAGCTTTAATTCAAGGAGTTGAACAAAAATATAACATAAAATGCTTAGGAACTACAACCATTGTTATACACAGTCCCCCCATTTTCAGGGGCTCAAATGTAATTGGACAAATAAATATAATCATAAATAAAATGTTCATTTTTAATATTTTGTTGAGAATCCTTTGTAGGCAATGACTACCTTAAGTCTGGAACTCATGGACATCGCCAGAGACTGGGTTTCCTCCTTTGTGATGCTTTGTCAGGCCTTTACTGCAGCTGACTTCAGTTGTTGTTTGTTTGTGGGTCTTTCTGCCTTTAGTTTTGTCTTCAGCAAGTGAAATTCATGCTCAATCAGGTTGAAATCAGGAGATTGACTTGGCCATTGCAGAATATTCCACTTTTTTACCTTCAAAAACTCCTGGGTTGCTTTTGCTGTGTTTTGGGTCATCGTCCATTTATACTATGAAGTGCCGTCCAATCAACTTTGCTCCATTCGACTGAATCTGGGCAGACAGTATATCCCTATACACTTCAGAATTGTCTTCTGTCACGTCATCAATAAACACTAGTAACCCAGTGCCACTGGAAGCCATGCATGCTCATGCCATTACACTGCTCCACCATGTTTCACAGATGATGTTGTATGCTTTGGATCATGAGCTGTTCCAAGCCTTCTCCATGCTTTTTTCTTCCTGTCATTCTGATACAGGTTGATCTTAATTTCAGCCGTCCAAAGAATGCTTTTGCAGAAGTGGTCTGGCTTTTTTAATTGTTTGGAAGGCCTTTCAGATGGCCTTGTTTGTAACTTGTGGTGAACCCTCTGTATTTGCTCTTGTGAAGTCTTCTCTTGATTGTAGACTTTGACAGTGACACGCCTACTGTACCTGCTGGAGAGTGTTCTTCACTTGGCTGGATGAAAGTGAAAGGGTTTTTCTTTACCATGGAGAGGATTCTCCAATCATCCACCACTGTTGTCCGTTGTGGGCGTCCAGGCCTTTTTATGTTGCAGAGCTCACTAGTGCATTTTTTTTTCATAATGTACCAAACTGTTTATTTGGCCCCTCCTGATGTTCCTGCTATCTCTCTGATGTTTTTTTTTGTTTGTTTTTTTTAAGCCTAACAATTGTCTGTTTCACTTGTATGGAGAGATCCTTTGACCACATGATGTGGGTTCACAGCAACCACTTGCAAATGCAAATGGCATACTTGGAATCAACTCCAGACTTTTACCTGCTTAATTGATAGAGAAATATAAGCCCATGAAACAGCTTTTGAGTCAATTGTCCAATTACTTATGGTCCCTTGAAAAAGGGGGTGGTACATATTAAAGAGCGGTAATTCCTTAACCTTTCCTCCAATTTTGATGAGAATACCCTCAAATTAAAGCTCCATATTCATTATTCAATATGCTTTGGTCAGCTGCTAAAATAATAAAAAAAATTGTGCATGTATACAGTCATGTGAAAAAGTTAGGACACCCTACTGAATTCCATGGTTTTCTTTATCAGGGCATAGTAAAAAAAATCATCTGGTCTTTGGCAGGTCTTAACATTTGGAAAATAAATCCTCAGATGAACAACATCACATGACATAAAGCCAAGATGGAAAAGCCATGTGTGACAAACTTAGGACACCCGATGATTCAGTTGCCTGTAGATCCACTTTTAGCAGCAATAACTTGAAGTAATAATTTTCTGTATGACTTCATCAGTCTCTCACATTGTTCTGGAGGAATTTTGGCCCACTCTTCTTTACAACGTTTCTCCAGTTTATTGAGACTTGTGGGTATTTGTATATGCACAGCTCTCACCACAGCATTTCAGTCAGGATGAGGTCTGAACTTTGGCATCACATTTGACTCTAGAATACTTTGGAATATAGAGGAGTTCATGGTCGACTCAATGACTGTGGGGTGCCCAGGTCCTGTGGCTTCAAAACAAGCCCAATATCATCAGCACTCCACCAGCATGTGTGACTTTTGCTATGAGGTGTAAGTGCTGATATGCTTTTTAGGATTTCACCAATTGTGGCGCTGTACATTATGGCCAAACATCTCCACTTTGGTCTCGTCTGTTCAAAGGACATTGTTCTAGAAGTCTTATAGTTTGTTCAGATGCAACTTTGCAAACCTAAACCGTGCTGCCATGTTTGTTTGTTTTTTGATAGAAGAGGCTTTCTTCTGGCAAGCCTTCCAAACATGCCATACTTGTCCCATATTTTTCTAATCGTACTGCCATTAACTTTATCATTTAACATATAACTGAGGCCTGTAGAGTCTGCGGTGAAGTTCTTGGGTTTTCTGCCATTTCTCGGAGCGTTACATGGTCTGATCTTGGGGTGAATTTGCTGGGATGTCCACTCCTGGGAGGATTGGGGTCTGTTTGAATGTCTTCCACTTGCGAATTTTCTTCATCTCTGTGGAATGATGGACTTCAATTTGTTTGCAAATGGCTGTATTACTCTTCCCAGATAAATGGCAGCAACAATTGCTTCTCGAAGTTCATTGCTGATGTCTTTCCTTCTTGGTATTGTTAACGCACACCTGAAGGCTCCAGACCAGCAAACCGCCAAAACTTCTGCTTTTATAGAGGTGCTCACACTTGCTGATGATCAGTTAATCAAAGGTATTTGATTAGCAGTGCCTGACTGCTACTTACCCTCTTAATTCCTCCCTGCGTTCCAATCGGAACGGCTCATCCCTATGCCCTAATCCCTTCAAAGGGTTCTCACACCCTCCGGAGTGAGAGCTTTGAAGGGTTTAAGTGTGTAGGGGACCAAACAACTGTTTCTTGAAGTGCCCTTCTGCGTCATCATCTTCTGCCCACACGGAGGCGCCGTCATCATGCAAAGGATCATGGGAGCCCGAAGTGTCCATCAGTTGTACCCTTCGAAATCCTTCATTCCGAAGGGCCCTTTGAAGTGGCCAGTTTTGAGCACTTTGGTTTGGAACTACCCTTCAATATGGTGGCCATGATTGTTTTCACTCCGAAGTGCCCTTCGGAGGGCGATATATCCCGTTTGGAACACACCGTATATGTTAACAGTAAGGGTGTCCTAACTTTGTCACACATGGCTTTTCTATTTTGGCATTATTTTTAGTAAATAAATAATGACACAGTGCAATATGTCTTGTGGGTTTAGTTTTCAAATTTATGACTTGCCAAGGACCAGACATTTTTTTTTTATGCCCCGATACAGAAAACCATGGAATTCAATAGAGTGTCCTAACTTTTCACATGACAGTATATGGACCTGACTGTGTGTGTTTATATATATATATTTATTTATTTATTTAGTCATTTATCAGATGCTTTTATCCAAAGCGACTTACAAATGAGGACAACAGAAGCAATCAATTGTAGTATTAAAACAACTAAAAACAGATCCAAAACTAAAAGCTAAAACTTTATAAATACTACCTATACACATTTTAAAAATAGAGATTAAATAAAATGACAAATGCATACAACAAAATTTCATAAAAACTTAAAAGACCTATACAGACATAATAAATTCAGACATAATTTAACAAAAATTAACATAAATAACTAATACAAATCAAATGACAGTAGTTTATCAATAATCCTAAAAAATAACACTGCCAAACACACGTTAAAAAACAATAACTTACTTACACATAGTAAGAAATGGTTATAAAAACTGAAACAGAAGCTAAACAAGTAATAGGATATATATATATATCAGATTTAATATTGTTTTTGGGGAGTTTCATTGTCTTGTTCTACACCTGTGATTTGCTTCTGCTGTGTTGTAAAATCAGTTCTTGTTTATGCCGTCTTTTGTTGAGCCTTCTCATTGTCATCAGAGTAATGTTTGTTTTCATAATGTCTCTCTTCTCAAAGCAAAACACTGACTTTCTCTTCCACTTATAAGTCTATTCTAACATACATAACGCTCAATATAAAGCCTGCACACTATCTGATGCATTCCATAATTTTGTTTTCGGAGACAAATTTCAGTAATTGTAAAAGATTCCTTGTTATTGGTCTTTGATCATTTCAGGGACATGCAGACTTCTTGAAGGGGAGTAGCCTAAAACCAAAAAGGGGGGCTGTTCCCCAAACCTATGGTCAAATATTGATACCATATTATCCGTAGTATATACACAACCATTCAAAGTTATCCATTAAAACTAACTGAGAATGCATTTATAAACAATCTTTTGCAATATAGGCTCTCATCAAGCAACACAAAATAATGGAGTAAACTATTCAGTGTTTGACAAGAGATGTCTTTCAAGATTGATGCAATTTACACACACAATAGCATAGAAACGGTCACTCTTCCTGTATAACCTATTGATCAGGATGTAAAATTGCCAATGCTTGACTTAAAATAAGATTTCCTTGGTGATAAAGATGCTAGAATAAAAACGACTAAACACATGATTGCAGCCACAACAAGCTGGTCACAAACAATTCATGCAGCTACCAAAAATAAAAAATTCTTCAGACAAACACTTGAGAGAAACCTTAAAGAGACATGGCCAACAACAGGTATCCATCATATCAGGGCCTGGGACAATGAACTAACAAGAGGTGGAGAACACACTTAATGTCTAATATTAATTTGAAGTCTTCTAAAGCACAAAATCATCATTGTCCTTTATTTTTTTTATAATTGTTTATTGATATTGAAAAAAAACAATATAGTTACGAGTGAACACACAGAGGTAATCATTATGGAAATGGATGAAAGATTTTGTAATGGCTAAAATTGCCATAAAACGACTAGAAAATGAAAGTTCTTCATGAATAACAAAACAAGTGGGGAGTTATTGTTTGTAAAATTGGAGCTTAGGCTGCACAGGAACCATTTATGAGTGGGTCATATCAGGCTTAGCCTTTGTGTTGGTTCACAATCTCTTCCAGTTTAGTCTTGTTGGACCCAGAGAAATCTTCCAGCTACAAGAGAAAACAGCAGATTAAATCAACCAAACAATAACTGGAAGTAAATCAAACTCAGCATATTCGTAGAGCCATACTTTAACTTTGTATAGTTGATATGTGACTATTATTAGCTCAACTAGAGGACAGACAACAGAACAAACCTTCTTCCCGCTCTTGTAGAAGTGGAATGTTGGCATACATTTAATGTCACAAGACTGGGCTACATCCTGCAAAACACAGAACATTACTTTAATATTTCTTAAGACGCTTTATTGCTCTCATCCAACTGCTTTTAGTAAAAAAAAATCAGCTTTCTGCATAATGTATACCAAATTTTAAAAGTTGAAGAAAATCATGTAATGAAATCAATGCATTGTACAAATATGACTGAATAAGAATAGGACTTGCAGGGCACATTCAGAAAAAGGAACAGAATCAAAAAAAAAAAAAGTTTGATTTGGATGTAGGATAATCATAGCATAAATGTAATGTAATTCTACTGCCCTCTAGTGGTATATACATCATGAGCTAAAACGGCACATTCAAAAATAAACCTTGGGCTGACATTTCTTTAATCTAAATGGATTTAGGCCTAAACTATGGTTGCATGGGGAATGAACAAGAAGATTCATAAAAGCCAAAGCTTTTCCTCCCATACAAGAGGAGTTTCTAGTGAGTGAATTTCTGTGAAACAGTCATTTTGAATTCCTTCTGGCTACCAGTTTCAGTCCAAATTTTCACACTGACCTGTCTGTTAGTTTACTAACAAACAAATTACCTGCCGTTCTCTAAAGAGCACTATTTGAGAACAGCAAAACTTGTATGTACATTTACAACACTATACTTTGTCTTTTCCTACCCTGGAATTAAGTTACATAGAAGTACATAAAAGCGCTACCATGTAAGTGTTTCTAATACAAAGGCTGAGGGAGTGACGGCAAATTCAACATCTATCTCCCTTCAAACCAATGTAATCAATCTCTTGATATTATTTTCCTCTTTTGGAAAGTCATAGAAATCCTATTGTAGATATTTTTTTATTAAGGTAAATGAGAACACAATTTATTTTTGTTGTAGTTTCCCTTACCATTATACAAATGTTGACAACTATGATCAATTCTGCTTCTGAGAGCCCCAGAAATGTGAAAAGGGTCCATTACTAGACGATAACCTGGAAAAACTTTTATTCTGAGCTGTTTGTGTCTTCGAGGATTATGCATTTCTATGACAACACTATTAATGCAACCATGAATGTGTGTAATCTGAATAATCAACAATGCACAAAATCACAATACTACAACTAACAGTTGTTATGCAAATGCTTAATATGCTTTTAAATTTTATTAAGCAGGACATTAGACATTAAATATTCAGCACTGTGCTAGCTATGTTAAACTAATGCGTGTCTGTCAATGTTTTTCAAATTAATTTTGCATTAACAATAGACAATGATAGGAATTCTTAAACAGAAACTTTACAACAACTAAATTACATTTAACTCCAGTCGCTGCCATTTTGAGTGGCTCAACGTGACATTGTGGCAGTCAGGTAAATTGAACTCTTAGAAAATTACAAGTTCTACAAGGACATGAAAGCTTTTTACAAGTTGGAATCTCATATTAACAGTGATTCCAAGATTTCCAACACTACAGTACCAAAAAATACATTTAGAAAACTCACCTGTGCATCATCTACGTCCACTTTGAGGAAGACCACATTAGCATAGGAAGGATTTTCAGACAGGCCCTGAAGTGAGGAATTACAATGAGAAACTGTGTCAAAGAAGTCTGTTCCAACGACTCATACATAGTGACTTAAAGCTGGTTCCTTACCTTGTAAAAAGGCGCGATGCTCTGACAAGGCCCACACCACGTGGCTGTAAAATCAACCACTACAAGCTTGTCACCTGCGTCAGCGAGAGCTTTGTCAAAGCCATCCTATGAACACAAATCAATGTTGGATTTCATGTTTTCTCATCACTGCAATTCTTTAAAATAGTGTTGCTGTAGACCCTTGTTTTTTTTTTTTTTAGAGGCAACAGCATGAAAAGAAAAATCCATGATTAAATGAACCTTATCTACATTCACAGCATTCCAGACTGTGGAGTGGAACCAAAGTGTGTTGAACAGAGATACAGAATCAGAACAGAATCTGGTACTCCACTTTTATGTTGCTCCAGTCCAAACCTGATGCTTTGTTTTCATTGTTGGAGAAGAAATACAAACTGGATAAATTTTTCAAGTTACACAGTGAACTACTTTTGTATAGAACTGTTGTTTGAAAGATAATGCTTAAAGGGATAGTTCACCCAAAAATGAAAACTGTCATAATTTCCTCACCTTCAAGTTTTTACAATCCTATTTTAGTTTCTTTCTTGTGTGGAACATAAAAGATGATTTGAAAAATGTTGGTAACCAAACAGTTTCACGGTAGCCATTGACTTCCATAGTAGGTAAAAAAAAAAATACTATGGAAGTCAGTGGCTACCATCACCTGTTTGGTTACCAACATTCTTCAAAGTATCTTCTTTTGTGTTAAGCGGAAGAAAGAAATTCATTCAGGTTTGGAACAACAAGAGGGTGAGTAAAACTATTTCATTCTTGAGATAACTATTTCTTTAACTTCATTGTGTAAAACAATTGTTTTATTTAATGCATACTCTATACTATTTGCTATTATTAAATTGTATTTAAATATATACCGACCACTTGCCCTCAAAACCACATCGGTAGACCACTAAGGTCAACATTTTGTAAGAATTATTACACGATTCATCTGTAACAGACGGAATCAAATAATAGGGCGCATTTAACTACATTACAACAAACAGTAAGAAAGTGTCAATATATCGACATTTAATAATGTTCATGTACACCGTCTAGTCTTATTCACTGCGGCAAACAACAACAAAAAACAGTCCAACCCACGTGACTAGGTCTGTAGTGATGGGAGGTTCGGATCATTTTACCGACTCGGACCTTTGAGTCTCGTTCAGCAAAATGAACGAATCTTTTTTCGAGTCATTTGGTTCATTTTTAGCAAAATATAATTAAAATGTTACGCGTTACTTCCCTAACACGTCTACTACTTACGCAAACGTTGATCACACTACAAACAATACAAAACTGCTATAAGAAACAGAAAAGATTAATTCATTGTTTACCTGGGTCTTCAGTCTTTAGCTCACCTCACCTCTTATCTGACAAGTCTTCGGGTTTGGGCTTATGGGGCTGTCACGTGATGAACGAACGACTCAAACCCGAAGACTCGAACCAGGTGAACTACTTGACTAATTCCAGTACAGAACCTATAGGATGTTGCGCATGCGCGACTGAACGAATCACTCCCCAAGACGAATCGTTCTTCCCGAGTCACATTAAAGATTCGTTCAAAATGAACGAATCGTTCAAGAACGACCCAACACTAGGCTGGAGCAGGTCTCTTCAGGCCGCGATCACCGAAATAAACGAAATGCTATAAGAGCGTGCTACTTTAGTTATCTAGGTTAAACTATGAATGAGAACACGTTAAATTAAAGGATAGGTTTAGACCACACTGCGGTATCGCAAGCTGAAAGTTACGTAACGAAGCGGCATGCCAGCTGCCACAAAACTATTTCACGTGCGTTGGTTCATAATCTTACAACACAAATGTTGCAGTGCAAATAACGTCAAATGAAAGCGGCATTACATGGGCTAAAACTAAGCATGTTTGGCTTTCGCTGTGGCTAAGTAGACATTAGCTGGTGTAAAGAATTGGTTAGCAGATAGGCTAACATTATCTAAATTTTTTTACAAACACACTCTGAACTGACTTATTTAAGTTTATTACTTGCTAATACTTTATGAATTCTCACACACAGCTGTTGAATTTTCAACCAACTTAAATGAAATCGGTTTGACGGGCAGTTAGTCAGCAAAACATGTTCTCCCTATCCATACCGCGTGATTTAGCTTATTTTGTAAAAAAAAAAAAAATGTAGTGAGTGTCTTGAATTGAAGCAGCGATCTTACCTGATCTTCAATGACGATGATCATTTTATCGCTTTACTGCTGTCTGGAGCTCGGAAAACAAACCTTCCTCAACTGGCTCGCCCAGAAATGATCCCCCTCCCTCTGCTCTGCCTGACTGGAGCGTGTAGTTTAAACAGCATCGCTTCCTTCAAAAAGCCCTGCCCCTAAAGGCGCTCACGCTGGCGGACTACAGGCCAGAAATGGCTCCGTGATGTGGGAGTAGCACTGGACATTCTTGCTGCATTAGGTTTAGGTTCTATAAGATGTTTTACAGCAGTTCTTACATTTTTAATAAATCCGTGTGGACAAAGGTCTCAAGCAATCCCTTTTAAATTTGCATAAACACATTTTTTTACCACTTTTAACAATTCACTTATGTTAACTTTACAGTGATTGTACATTTATAGTAAACCACTTTTTAGTAGCCAGCAAGTGGTACGTTCTAGCATTGCAATATAACCTGTGTTGAACTGAAATCATTAGATACAGTAGTTTCTGATTATCACAGTGCAGATATTGTATCTAATAAACTTGTCTTTTTTGACTAAACAGGTGTGAAACAAACATGTTCATAGAATATTCATGTTAAAATCATGAATATTTAATAGACACACAGTTACTGTGATGAATGACATCTGCTAAAAATACCCCATTAAATATCAAAACAGATGGTAAATTATAAATGAATAAACGTATATTTGGATGAGACTTTATTTATTTTGGTTATTGGAGAATGCATGATTTAAAAATGTTAAGCGATCACACTGCTTCACAGATAATTATCATGTCTAGTTCCATACGCTGCTCCTTTTTTCTGCTCTTTTGGACAGCTTTCCATTTCACTCAGCCTGTTCTGTGATGCCTCATTCCATCCCATTCAATCATGTTAATCATTTTCTTTGAACACTGATGAAAATGCATGCGATGATGGTGATGAGTGTGTTGTTATAGGATCTGGAATAATTAGGCCTTGCTCTTTGAAGTCTCCGAGTACGATGTTGCCACAGATACCAAGCGCTGCCTCTGTCCTTCTCTTTCTGTCGCATCCTTCATCCAGGCTAGTAGCTATTCAGAGATTCCAGGTGTTTGTCTCCATCATTTGGAAAGAAAGCCTTTTATTTACAACTGCTTAAAGGTCATTTGAGGGCAGTTGTATAGCCGTAAAAGTTTGTCTGAGACGTGAACATAATGTTAGTTTAATAATGAGATCTAAGATGGCCTGTGAAGGTTTTCACTGTGCTACTTTAAAGCTGTTCACTCATCACAGTGAAATGATGCTAAATCTGTTGGAATAGTATTACAACAAAATTATATTTCAACAAAATTTGCTTACAAATTAAATATTAAATTATTTGTTTTACAAACACCTGGATGAATGAAAACCTGCAGACATATTGCCATAATTGAATGCCATAAAGTAAAAAACACTGCAGGAAGAAAAAAGAAGAGCAAAGATATTTTGTGGACTGACTAGTCTACAGTCCACACATGATGTTCAATTTAAAAGCCAACATTTTACAGAAAGACTATAATTAGCATTTGTTTTAGAAACCTTGATGAAAGCCTCTCCTATCTAATCAGTCCGCAGCTCTAGAGCGTTGATTGTAAAAAGGACCTGTCTCACGTTGTTTACCGTTTCCTAGGTGTTTTGTATCTCAATTGTAGACCGCGTAACAAATTAATCAGAAAAAAACAATACATTGAAAACCTGGAAACAGTCCCAATATACAGTAGGAGACAAACTAACCTGGAGGCAAAAGAGTGGCAACAGATCACTCCCTAACATAAGAGTAAAGAGAACATGTGAATGTGACTGTTTAACCAGCTCAATTCAGGTTGTAATAATAGTAGTAATATGAATATTTGTACCCCAAAACAACTTATGTTAAAACAGTACTGCTGCTGGGATACTGCATGCAATTATGAATGAACTCAACAAGGTGGACCCAGACCCACTATAAAATATCCTACATTTTTGAATTTTTTGAAACCGTAGTAGAGTAGACATGACATAATGTGAAAATGCTGTCACCTAGTGGCCAGGTAGTCCTCTGGTCAATAAATAAATAAAATAGGACTGACATCGCCACAAAATAGAGTGAAAAAGGTGAACATTTGCAGTTTTAATTGTACAAGCCATTTCTACTCTGCAAAAAATGTCAAATGTTTTTTTAATCAAAGCTTTTATTTTATTGGCTCAAGCTAAGAGGTGAATTTGAGTGACTTGATATGATTTACAAATAAATGCAAAAAGGAGAGAGAAAGAAAGAGTCTTCAGTTTTGTGAAATATTCAAACTATATCCAGCTGAGTTATCTGACTATTCGTGATCCCTTACATAATGAATTCATAAATGCATGCAATGTCATCTGCTTTCCATTTCTAAGTTATAAAACAATATATTGATGATTACTGTTCATGACATGCTGATTATGTTAATGTTGCTGAGAATTCAGACATATTTATTAGGAAATTTAAAAAATATACTATCTAAGACAAGAATAACACTTAATATTTGGGAAGATCACATCAAAAAAATTTTTTCTTTTCATTTATTGTAACTGCTTTAGGCGCATTGTAATACGTCAGCACATTAAAAAATGTTTGACCAGATTTTTCAGAGAAACCAACAACAAAATAGGAGTAATAAAGGCCAAGAAAACTGCCAATGCCCAGCATTTAAATGCCCCAGCTTGATATTTACTTCTAAATATGACTGTTTTATGCCCTTTGAGTGCAACAAAATGTCTTCCTTCTAAAACACTGAAATCTGCTTACGGCAAAGGATATTCTAAAGATTAAATCGATTTGTCACAAGAAAGAGCCTGCTCTTGAGAAGCTTGTTAAGAGGAAACAGTGAACAGCACAAATGTGTTCAAACATCCTTGTTTTAGTGCACTAAAGTAAAAAAAAAAAAACACATATGTACTGTTATGAAACAAAATATGGTATTTCTCACATAGTTACACAATTAATAGATGTCTCATGTAAATATCTCACAATTCTTTGTTCTGGATCCCGCATCCATTCCATTTCTTATGAATGAAATAAAAGTAATACCACGTTTACATATGGGTAAACACAAATGCAGCCCTCTAAAACATGTCAGTTTAGTGTAAAATGCACTCTGCACTTTAAAGGAAGAATGAATGTAAGTAAGCTTTGGATGGTTACACATGCTGTATATGTGGTACATTATGTGTTATTGGTCATGTGGTCCTGTTGTTGCAGACGGATGGGGTGGATTAAGGCTTGGCTGCTGACTTGCCTGGTTCCCTCCAGCCACCAAAAGCTTTCTCCAGGTAGAGGGCAGTGGCCAAAGAGAGACGGTCCTGTAATTTACCTGTCACAATCTGTACGCCCATGGGCAAACCCTCCTCACTCAGCCCTAATGGACACTGGGTTACTGGCAAACCCAGGATATTAAAGATACCTGCAGAGAACAGAGCCACTTAGAGCCCCAACTCCATAATAAGTAGATCATGAGTAGATCTCAACCAACAACACTTACCAGTATAAGAGAAGTTGAAGGGTGTGAAAACTGGGTGGTGATGTTTGGGAGCGATCTGGGGATGAGAGGGGTACAGCAGCACTCCGTCTGTGTCCAGCAACTCCTCCAGCTCCTGCTGCAGACTCTCCTTCTGCTGTAGAATGAATGGAGATGGATGGGAACTCTGGAACAGCTCAACAAGAGCCAGACCTGAGAGAGACAGACAGGAACACTATTATCACATGCATTCATCTTCAGATACATCGGGAAAAAAAGTCTTTGCCGATTCTGCACACTTTTGGGAACACTTGTCACAGGAAAACATTGGCAGCACTGATTTGCATCTCATGCCCAATAAAGTTAATCAGACATGGATGGAAGAGTGATTCAGTCAGTCACGGTTAAAAGTGCACAAGCTCATTTGCTCTGTCACACACCTATTGCTGCTAAGGTGTGAGAAGAAAATCCCAGAAACCACTTGAACAGCTCCCAGACAGGCCAAACCTTCTTCCCGCCTTCACTCATTAGCTCTGCAAAGGTGGTAGGAGGCTGAGATGGGGGGGGGGGGGATACAAAATCTCATAAAAATCATGTTAAACCGTACCCTAATATACCGTTTAAAAATGATTTGCTTCTATTAGAAAAGTATGTCTATAAAAAGGAATAACAGACAATATGCTTCGGTTAAATCAGACATCTAAACTTAATTATATTTTTATAACATCATTTTAATGCCAGAAAGTTAGTGAGAAGAAGAAAAACAAACTTTTACATATCAATTTTGCATCTTAGACATCTCCTTTAAAAGCATTTTGAATAAAACAGCTCCATGTTTAACAAAGCACATATAAAAGACCTAAACCATAAACGATGAGATCTGTTTTACAGAACATGGAAGTTTGTTGTGCATAACCCCTTTATTTACACAATAGCAAAACAATTAACAGGATGCTTAACAGGATGAAAATAAAGAGCTAAAGTTAGCCAATCTCTCAGTGAAGTCTCAACTTCACGTTCATTTTGATGAACTCATTTGTCTCCAAAAAGAGTTTAATATTTTATCCAGTATATATATATATATATATATATATATATATATATATATATTCATTTATTCAATATATTCAATGTTGTATATGAAGAAGACATGAAAATTATAATGGCAAAAATCCCACCTTTCCATCTTTGCCAGGTGAGGCCATCATAGTTCCCCAGATCTGAAAGGAGTATTTGAGCTGAGGAATAAACAGCTCTTGGACCTTGACCCCAAGGTCTGCCTCTAAACGTCTGACCACCTAAAAAACCCAAAAGCCCATTATGAGAGGAAAATTATTTGACTGAAGCCAATCCACACACTCACTTACCATTTTCTGTGCCTGAAGCAGCTGTGCGTCAACTGGAGAGACCAAATGAGAGCCTCCATTGTGGGGAACAGAGAAGAACCTCAGCTTTTTCAAATCTATTTCAGCAGACAGCCCCAATCTACCAGAAGTGAAAGAGAAGTGATCATTTAGGACAGGGCTGCCCAAACTCGGTCCTGGAGGGCCGGTGTCCTGCAGAGTTTAGCTCCAACCCTAATCAAACACACCTGATCCAGCTAATCAAGCTCTTATTAGTCATACTAGAAACTTCCAGGCAGGTGTGTTGAGGCAAGTTGGAGCTAAACTCTGCAGGACACCGGCCCTCCAGGACCGAGTTTGGGCACCCCTGATTTAGGATACATTTCTAACAGTGGTTGACCAAAATGAAAATAAATAAGTTGAGAGATTGAAATAAAAGTTACCCTATACAATATGTTGCAAGGTAAACTATTATACAAAAGTATAATGGAAATACACCACTGTTCAAAAGTATGGGGTCAGTACGATTTTTTTTTATTAAATATTAAAATAATAAATTTTATGAAGTAATTTTTTTTAAATGAAATTAATATTTTTTATACAGTAAGGAGGATACATATACTCTATCCTCTATTCTATATTCTAACATTCTAATAGGCTTCATCATGCAGTGAATGCTTTTGGACCCTCAAGACGAGACCATCAGAACTTTTAAAGGGATAGTTCACCCAAAAATTGTCACCCTCATGTTGTTCCAAACCGGAGACCTTCGTTCATCTTTGGAACACAAACTAATATATTTTTGATGAAATCCGAGAGCTTTCTGACTAGGGCTGTCAGAGTGAGGGAATTTCCCTTGCGGTAATTTTGAGGGGCTCAATAGCGCGCGGTATGCGATATTATCGCGAATGACAAAATAACGGTCCACATAACAGAACATAAACCTGACAATAAGATCGTTAGGTTATCGTTAGCCTATATGTATAACAGTTAGCCTAGTTGTAATCTGATTTTCTAATCTGACTGGACAAGAGACTTTCATTTGATATTTCAGTGCAGTTACAGTGTTGCGCCACAAGGTGGTGGAAAGGGACTGTCATTCAACTACACGATCAAAAACACTGATTCATTCATTCAAAGAGATGTAATGAAACATGCTGTTGAAATCATTTTAACTTTGAGCGCCACTTTAGAAGGCTCAGCTGACCAGCTATGCATCGATGCTAAGACAGAGATTTCGCTTTCCTTGGACATGACAACCTATTTTCACAAATATATATGACTCAGCCTGGAAGACAGACGCAAGTAATCGCACATGCTCAGTCGATCTCTCTCTCATTCACTGTCTGTTTAGGCATGTTAAGTGCAAATCTACGGAGACTCTGTAAAAATCAGCATGGTACACATTATGTTATCATTACTAACTTGTTTAATATTCAGTCCACATGCATGAAGTGTAAAACGAGAAGGGCATAACCCAAAAATCACGGTTGCTGCGGTTCTTGCATTCCTCTGCGGTTTGCTCGTCAATAGCGCGGTATTGCGATATTGCGGTTATCGCGACAGCCCTATTTCTGACCCTGCATAGACAGCAGAAAGCTACCATGCTCAAGACACAGAAAGGTAGTAAGGACATCGGTAAAATTGTCCATGTGACATCAGTGGTTCAACCATAATTTTATGCGTCAGCAGCACCACACGCATACATCATGGTACTCTCATGAACGTGTGTCGAAGACTGACACGGAAGAGAAGAAATTGTTGAATAAAGTCATTATTTTTGTTTTCTTTGCTCAAAGAAAGTATTCATGTAGCTTCATAAAATTAAGGTTGAACCACTGATGTCACATGGACTATTTTAACAATGTCCTTACTACCTTTCTGAGCCTTGAACGTGTCAGTTGCGCTGCTGTCTATGCAGGGTCAGAAAGCTCTCAGGTTTCACCAAAAATATCGTAATTTGTGTTCGAAGATGAACGAAGGTCTTACGGGTGTGGAATGGCATGAGGGTGAGTAATTAATGACAGAATTTTCATTTTTGGGTGAACTAACCCTTTAAGAAGCAGCTGAAGGTACTCCTTCTACAAGCATATAACCACTCCACTCTCTTAACCAATGCCATTACACACACTGCACTCTCTGCATTCCTTTTATTCTCCAGTCCACTTCCTAATCTAGTTGTATAATAAACTTGGCATTGTGTATTATGGATATTGTTGGCTTTTTGGCAAATTGCTACAAGTCCTCTTTTGTAAGTGGCTTTGGATAAAAGCGTCTGATAAATGCAGAAATCTAAAAGTGAGAAAGCATGAGAAATTTCACAATATTTTCTTTTTTTTCCTGTATTTCCGTTAAATGCAGCTTTGATTAGCATAGTAGACTAATGTTTTTAAAAAAAACTTCTAACAGACCACACATTTTTGAGTAGCAGTGTAGATTACATTATGTAATGCTCATATCTTTTACAGTGTTGTTGTGATGATCATATCTGTCTAGTCTATTACTTATTTGCATTGGGTCCTCCCATGATGCTTAGCATGGGAATCAGGTCTTCAGCATAGCGGCACATGGGTCCTGTACACAGAAATCCCATCTGCAGTCCAGAGGCGGGAGGATACTGACCATCATTGCTTACGATACCTGTATGTACAGAGAAAACCAAATGGCGTTTTTGTGTTCCTCATAACCTTAATCAATATTACTACAATATGTGAAGTATAAACAGAAACCTTTGACACTCCATCTGTGTCACTCTCCATTATTCTTCTTACCAATACATGCAAACAACTACAACTATTCTTCTTACCTGTTGATGGCTTGTGTCCGAAGATGCCATTGAAAAAGCAGGGAATACGGATACTACCCCCAATATCCGACCCAATTCCAATCACAGAGGAACCAGCACCCAATATACTGCCTTCACCTCCTACAATTGAAATTGTTAATTATATTTCATTTTAATTAATGTTGCCCTGGAGGTCATCATGGACTTCTACTACAAGGGCAATAGTTTTCAGTTACAGATGCTGTTTTAAAAACGCAGTGCACTATTCACAGTCAACTATTATTAGTTTATTCTGTGAGCAAAAGTGTCCGAAAGAAATAGGATTACAGAGATACAGGGAATTTTGTATGCCTTGGCTGGTCATGTGATCTTGTGGTTTTATAGCTGTTAAAGCATAAAGTTTTTATTAGTGCTGTCCATAGACTATAAAAACATGAACGTAGTGTCCGTGACGTCACCCGTAGATTTCCGAAGAGAGTTTTTGAAGCTCAAAAGTGGGCGGAGCCGGCAGGCGCCATCTTGGCAGCGCGTCACCGCGCGTCATTCCCGGATAATCGAAAATGGGCAAAGAGGCGGGAGCAGGTTGGTGAAGCCACGCCCACCTAGCTCGACGGTGGTAACAGCAGCGGCAATCCACCTGTCACTCAAGTGGCCACGCCCTTAATTATGCACAACTTTAAGGTTTAATATAA
Organism: Sinocyclocheilus grahami; assembly: GCF_001515645.1. Classification (NCBI taxonomy): domain Eukaryota; kingdom Metazoa; phylum Chordata; class Actinopteri; order Cypriniformes; family Cyprinidae; genus Sinocyclocheilus; species Sinocyclocheilus grahami. The sequence goes on along the minus strand of NW_015505196.1, from coordinate 3,122,345 downwards.
TTTAAACGGATGAGTTATAAAAAAAAATCGCCCTCCTAACAGTTGTCATGAAGGGCAAAATTAGCTATATAGACCAAAATCATTTTTTGAACCAGGCTGTAAATATGTTTTTTTCTGCTGTAAAGTTGGGCATTTTAACATGGGGAGTCTATGGGATTGACTCCCTTTTGCAGCCAGCCTCTAGCGGCGAGTTGATGAATTACAGTTTAAGTCACTTCCTTGTTGGCTTCACGAGAGAGAGCGGGAGGTTGCCGCTTGGTGCTGTCAAACGATCACGATTAATCACATCCAAAATAAAGTTTTTGTTTACATAATATGTGTGTGTGTGTGTGTTGTGTATATTTACAACCCCAATTCCAGATAAGTTGGGACGTTTTGTAAAATGCAATGAAATCAAGAATCTGTGATTTGTTCACTGACCTGAAGTTTTCACTGACCATGCAACGTAAATGTATTTTGTTAATATGAATAAATTTAGATTTTGATGCCTGCAACACACTCCAAAAAAGTTGGGAAAGAAACATGTTTAACACTGTCACATCAACCACAGTCACATTTCTCCACTACAGAGAACCACTTATTTAGGCGTGGTGTGGGATTCTACCATGATGCAGGCACATTTGTCTCCAGCTCGTATCGAGTCAATCCTCACGACAGTCAAGAGAGTAAGAGCAGGGATAGGATGACATAGGATGTCTTATTTTCTTAGAAACAGATTAAAATGACTTAATCTGCCAATGGGCTTAAAAATCAACTTAATTCAAAGGGAAAACAGGTTTTTATAACTCATTATCATATATTTTTTCTTGTTTTAAAGTGCCCCTATTATGCCATTTCCAATATTGCCTTTCATGCAGTGTGTAATGTAGCTGTATGTGAATGTAAACAATCTGCAACGTTGTAAAGCTGAAAGTGCACGATAAATATTTATATATATAAATAATATATACAGATATTGTTACTCTGAACAGCTGAAACGAGTCGTTAGTAATTCGAATCCCACTTCCGTGACGGCTACAGGTCTCAGGGTAACACATTTGCATAATGCGCACCTGTGTTCTATGTTGGCCGGCCACGAAGAACTTGACCTGGCTCACAAACACGTCATTCTACTGATGACTGCTTCTCTAATCTAGAGGAGTTCAACGATGGATTCACAAAACGCTTGCTGTTGAAAGATGGATCAGTATCCTGTTTATTTGGACCAGCTGCTCCACTGAATCACAACCTGTAAGTATGATAAATAATAGATGTTTATATTTTCTATATAGCATTCAAAATACAGAACTGTTAAAATAGGCATATCGTTTCCGACACGCACTGTACGCCGTAGACCAATCACAACAGACTAGGCCATCTGACCAATCAGAGCAGAGCAGGCTCACAGAAAGGAGGGGTTTAGAGAGTTCAATCTTTGAACAACTGCTTCGAACGAATCGTTTCAGAATCGCTGGAAAATGAGGTGATATTAAATGCATATTTTGAGAAAACTAAAAAGTTTTTTGACCTTGCATGCATGTAATCCTATTGTAGGAGACTCCCAAAACAATATTAGGAACCGTAAAAATGGCGTAATAGGGGCACTTTAAGCATAAACGTATTTAATACACTTCATTTTGTTCAATTTCTCAGAAAACAAGACTTCAAATATTTTAATTTTGCTTCTCAGGTTAAAATCTCTTGATTTAAGTTTGTTTAGATATTTGTACTGGAAAACAAGTCAAAAATACTTTTTAAGGATATTAGTAGTAGTAGTAGTAGTACTGCATGCAACCAATAATTCAATGACTTTATAAATTTAAGACTTTCTGCTCTGATTCAACTCTTTTTTAAGTCCTTCATTCGTGGAAGAGCGAATTAAGGCTTTTTAAGACCCACGGAAACCCATGTGGCTGAATCCTTTATCTTTTTTATTTTTATTATTTTACACTTTTAACTATTTTTAACTCTTCATTTATTTAGGGGTAAAAGGTATTTAATAATGCATTTTTTTTAATTAATACTTCATTTGTATTTAAATTTATTTTAAAATTTAATTTAAGTTAAAATCATAGAGCACACCTTTAACAGATGCAAAACACCTAAACGTACATCAAATTGAACAAACAGGCCAGCAAATTGTATAATATTTTTAAAAAGATTGACTGAGGGTTGGATTTGTCTGTCAGTTTTACTTTGATTAAAGTGTTAGGATGTGTATATGTGTGTGTGTGTGTGTAAAAATGACCTGAACTGCCGCCTGCAATTCTCTCAAAGTCATAGGGGTTGTTAGTGATGCCATAGAGGTGGTTGTGGGACTCTAGCCACATACAGAGCTCACTGCAGTTAGTCACACCCAGTGGAATCGCTCCTGCCCTCTTCAACAGAGCAACAGATGGGGCATCTACTCCTGAAACCAGATTCCGTCTGGTCAGCAGCCCTGTTGAGTTAGGCATGCCTGTTAGGGAGAAAACAAAAAGTGTTATCCTGCAGATATTTACCATTTTGGAAAAAAGGGTTTGCAAAAAATATCATACCTTGAAGTGCAAAGGCCTCTTTAACAGTGATGGGTACTCCAAGCAGAGGTAGCCTGTCCTCCAGCACCTCCTCTCCTCCTGTCTCCTCCTCTATTAGTTTGTCAACCTGTGCAGCTTCCTGAAGCGCTGCAGAAAACCTGAAGAAATGAGAATGTGTTTTCAGAATCAGAACAAAATGTAGTTTGATTTTACACTTCAACTCACTTACCTGTCTTTGACCATGGCATTGATAAGTGGGTTCACTTCTTGATTGCGGTCAATGTAGGCCTGGACCACTTCAACACTTGTTACCTAGAGACAAATTGGAAGGAAATCAATAAGTGTTTAGGCTGCATAAAACATACAAAAGTAAAACATACAAAATTGGTTGTGGGTACTTAACTGAAAGACAGATTGAAAACCTAGGTCAAGTGTACTGTGAATATGAAAAATGGAGCAAATGCCTAGAAAAATAAAAATGTGCACACTGCACTGTGTTATATTTGTCTGTTCTCAAAAGATATATATATATTCAAAATATATATATATATATATATATATATATATATATATATATATATATATTACTACTACTAATATATTATTACTAATACTTATATTCAATATAATACTTTTTCCTGATTATTAAAAAAGTTGCTACTATATAATATTAAATGTAAATGAACTACTATATATTATATATCTATCATTTAATGTGAGAATTATTTGTTTTTTGTACAATCAAATGAGGGAATTGAAAATAATCCTTATTTTCAGACCAAATAACTTGTAGTTTGATACACATAGGCTACCTATAGGAGACTTTAAGCCCTAAACAATATAGATATTGATTTCATAACTACTGCTGTCCTTTGAGCAGCCTTGGAAACTCGTGAATCCCTCTAAACTAGTGTGCCAACGCAAATACGGTTCCCACTCTGATTACCTACATTAAAAATAACTTTGATCAGAAGACGAACTGTTGTGTTAATAAACTACGTTATAAAACTGTAGAAACTGTGTTGAAATATAATATTAATATTATATTTAATAATTTGAATATTATAAATAATATTCATTTGCTGCTTGTTTTCTTTAAAAAAACACTTGCTTTCTAATCTTTTTGTATTCTATCCGTTTTCTTTTCATTTCTCATACAATTAAACAAAAGCAAAAAAGACCTCTAATACTAGCTTGCTCTATTCTTTTTCTATTCTATCCGTTTTCTTTTTATTTATTATATTATTTACAAACCCTTGCTACGTGTGCTGCGTTAAGCTAACTGAGACTTGTTATAGCACTTGTATATCATTGCTCTTTTGTTGATTTTGATTGCTTCCACTGTCCTCATTTGTAAGTCGCTTTGGATAAAAGCGTCTGCTAAATGACTCAAATTAAATTAAATTAAACTACAACTCCCAACATTCATTACAATTCACCTTGTCGCATCTCTTCCTCATAAGGGTGTGAAATAAGATCTTTACCGTAGCCGTAGCGTCACTCAAAGAGTAACTAACATGCCATTACGGTTATGCTGTTAATTATAATTACCAAGCCATGAAGCCTAGGCAGTTTTTATTTACATCTTACTTCTTTCCGACGTATCTTTCGGGCAAGCTGCATCGCTGAGAGCAGCAGAAGTGGGTTAGTGATGGGTGGGAGTCGCGAAACTCCATGCCTCTGCTGGGGTGCAAATAACTTAAAAGCGGCGAAGAGCATCCAAACCACAGCTCGAAGCAATCGGCCCAAGAACCGCTCGAACCGGGTCAAAGCCATCATCAATGAGCAGCAATGACAACAGTGCACAGCGGTTAAGGCTAGAAGCGATACAGCTGCGGCAACGTGCGCAGCTCGGTTTCAAAATGAAACAGGAATTAGCTCCTCACTGCCCTCTACATGCAGAGCGGTGTTACTGAATCCTTGCAGTTGGATACATGGGAGGTTAATGTTACAAAGTCATACAGGTGCATCTCAATAAATTAGAATGTCGTGGAAAAGTTCATTTATTTCAGTAATTCAACTCAAATAGTGAAACTCGTGTATTAAATAAATTCAATGCACACAGACTGAAGTAGTTTAAGTCTTTGGTTCTTTTAATTGTAATGATTTTGGCTCACATTTAACAAAAACCCACCAATTCACTATCTCAACAAATTAGAATATGGTGACATGCCAATCAGCTAATCAACTCAAAACACCTGCAAAGGTTTCCTGGGCCTTCAAAATGGTCTCTCAGTTTGGTTCACTAGGCTACACAATCACGGGGAAGACTGCTGATCTGACAGTTGTCCAGAAGACAATCATTGACACCCTTCACAAGGAGGGTAAGCCACAAACATTCATTGCCAAAGAAGCTGAGAAAAATTATTAAATGCATATAGATATTTCCTAAATCTTTTTTTTTTAAAGAGGGTTGGGCAAAACTTATTATATATATATATATATATATATATATATATATATATATATATATATATATATATATATATATAATTTTTGATTATTTATAATTAATTACAATTAGTTGGAATTTGGTTTGGAATAACAGAAAGGGAAATTTTGAACTAATAGGTTTCAAAGTTTTGGGATTTAAAAAAAAAATACATTAATTTAGACTAAATATGCCAATTCATTCGATATGTAACTGTATTATGAAGACTGATGAGGGTGTGACTGATGAGGGAGACATCAAAAATGTTTAGGAGGGTCCCCAGGACAGGTTTGAGAACCACTGGTATAATCTACGCTGTTATGATATATAATCACTCAGAAATATGGCACAGTTTAAATTTTTTTAAACATTTGTTTTATTACATATGAAAATACATATACAATTGTTGTATGTAGTTATTACATACAATATATAGTGCACAATCTACAATTGTACAGTAATTACATTGTCCTGTGTTCTCTATGTTGTGGTCACCACATAAGCAAGTAATACTGCCAAACGCAGATATTACTGCCTCAAGCCAAGGCACCAGATGCTACCAGGGCTTGGAAGCCTTGCAAGATGCTAAGGCATGGAGAGACCACACATGTCAGTCCACCAGGTTCTAAGAAGCTGAGGGATTGAGAGGCTGAGACAGGAACCTCTTGGCCAGCCAATGCAGAAACTTCTGGGACGGCTGTGGCAGGAAGGACTTTGACAGGAACCTCTGGGACGGCCATGAGAGGAACTTCTGGGACCACGATGACAGGTGACACAACCAGACAATAATTGCCAGATTTGGCTGTTCTAATTTTATTGCCTTGTTTTTATGTTTTATATGATTTAGAATTACAATTGGTCTTTTTGTTGTGATGTATGCCATCTTCAGGTTTCCCGTGGTACCTGCCCTCCATGTCATACACAGGGGGGGAAGTACTCTTCTGTGCCTGAAGGAACCACAAGTTTACACTGTATCGATTAGCATGCAAAAAACAGTGCTATTTGATTCAAAATAGTGGGAAATGGTCTCCAAACTAGAATCCTAAACTACAGCTTTGATGCATAATACATACCACAGAAGAAGTCATCTGTGTATTTGAATTGTGTGTGAGCATTTACAGTCTTTTTCAGCTGCTTACACACAAAATCTTTCCTTGTCACACAATTTCTGAAAGTTGACACTCAAGCACCAGAACCACACACCAAATCTGCAAAACTACACTAATTCTCGGCCTTTGACTCCGTTTTCAATTTCATAAAACACATTTTGCAAAACACAACACACAATCCTCTGTAACACAAACAAATCTAACATGAATTAATATTATGGCAAAGGTGTTTGCAAATGTTTGCTTTTGAGATGTGTTTGTGATATTTTGAATGCAGTGCTTCATTTAGCAAGAGATGTGAGGCATTTTGCATTTTGTGTGTGCAATTCTTGGATTTGTGTGTAAAGTTTTGAAAAAAAAAGAGGCAAAGTTTTGAAAATGTAAGCAGTTGAAAGAAACCTCTAAGAAAAACTGTAATAACTAGATTGAAAAGTTTGAAAGACAAATTTATGCTGGCTTGTCTTAAAGTCTAGTTTAAAATACGTAAATGGTTTGGTCAGATATATGTTTGCTAAAGTGTTGCTAGGATATTCTGGGTGGTTGCTATGCTCTTGCTATGTAGTTGCTGGGGTGTTGCTAGAGAATATGGTTGTTAGAGTTTGTTCTGGGTAATTACAGACATTCCCATCTCTGTGAATAACAGAAAATCAAACAGTTTCAGTGCTTTAATATTATTGTATTTCTTTCTAATGTTAGGACATTCAAAAGTTTTTGTTACTCTTAAACTTGCACTAAACGTGATTTATACCATCTAAGTAGCCTATGTAATTTTAATATAACCGCATGTCTTCTTTAGTGATACAAGCTCAGAAACATTTATTACCTGTTGTAGTTTTTTATATTGTGTATTGATTTGGTGCCATGATGGATATTGAAATGTTGCTATTTATTTTTCATTTTAAACAGTAGATGATTACTTACTGGTAATACAATATTTGTGAACACAACTGTGTATGTCAGACCATAAATCCCCAAAAACCATGCATGGGGGCTTGCTTTGGTGTTGCTACCCCTCTGCCACCCTACAAATTATTTTCTAGATAATCCACCAGATCTTCGCAGGGTGAGGAGCGTTCAAACACCATCACGTACTGGTCAAGCTGGTTCTTTAAACTGTCTGTCATAAATCAACATCTCAGGAAAATGTTATGGGGTTTCAAATCAAAATATGACTTTCTGTTACGAAACCGGATGTTGATTTCATACATGTCCTCATATGAGGACACTGGGACTAAAAGCATGTTTATTAGCATTTTGGGAGACATAACAAATGAATAGGGAAATCAATTATGTTTCAATATTCTATGAAATATTATATATTATTATGAAAATCTTGTCAAATATTACTCCCATTATTACACTTTTTCATTACATGTTGCCCCAAACATACATTAATATGCAAATTATATTTAGTTTATAGATACATTGTATATAATGAGAAAACCCGTTTATGGTCATTTTACACACATTTTGCAGAAAGAAAAATGGTATATCAAATCATTCTGTTATAACATAGTTGAGAATCAACTTTATACAAAGTTTGGTAAAAAATAAAATCCTGAAAACTAAAAATGTATTGGTGATTTAAAAAATCTATTGTTTTTGCCTATGCATGTTCATTCATGTCTTTTTTTTTTGGAGTTCCGATGTCCTCTACCGACATTTTTTATGCTCTAAACAATGTAAAAACGATGTCAAATGTTTTTCCTAAAAATCTTTTCTCGGGTCTTAAGAGGATATATATGAAAAAAAAAATTGATATCATATCATATCATATCATATCAACTGACCTAAACCCCAAAGTTGAAAGACAAATGAATGAGGGTTTGAAGCGCACATTTTACTCTGCTGCCACCTATTGATGAACCATGGCAGGAAATTCAAACTTTTTCAGAAAAATTCTGAATTTTTTTTTTTTATCTGAAAGTGAAAATTTATGCGAGTAAAATGAACATATTTTGTTTGACATTCCATATTAATATTAATATTGTTTTAATGTTGTTTTGTTGATAAATATATGTTAGGCTTCATAAATTTAGACTGTTTTGACTGTCATTAGTGAGTTATAGCCTAAGTTCAAAGGAGTTTATATCAGTCATTTCAAAATAATTTCAAACTATACATAATCTTATATTTCAGGTTAAACATAGCCTATGGGCAAATTCATTGGGCTGTAGGTTTTAATAACTTTAGTCAATTATTTCCCAACAATCGTCTGATTTAGCTTACGTGATATAGTGAGAACAGGGACTTCGTTCGGATGAGAAGAGTTCACCAGAATGACAGCACAGCAGTGACTAAATTGATATGATGCAATATTAAATTTCTGTATGTGTACTGCTGACTCACGGTGATGATATAATCCAAAACACTGACTGCATTTATGGACGTTGCAGTGTGACATGAAATGTAAAGATGACGTCATAGTTCAGCCGCCCCAGCGCACTGGCCGCTCATTGGCTCGAATGCTTGATTGATGTATAATGCGGCCAATCAGAAGCCAAATTACGAAAGCTCATATCACAAATAAAGCAAATGTAAAAAACGTATTTTTGATGTGCATAGTGGGCGCTTTCAAACTCAGTCAAGCTACGATGTGCATGACTTGCAGGCTTTTTTATGGAAACAAAATGAAAAATGCAGTGCAGAATCACACTGGCACGCGTTGGAACATTTACTGCGCATGCTCGACGCGCAATGTCCAGCCTTGCCAAGACCTGCCTCTATTCTTCACCAATGAACGGGCAAATTTATAAGCGGCATAAGCGTTTCACTATGGCTGAGACGGACGGTGACAGCTTGCGAACGAGATGTTGTTGACAAAACACTGAAGATCTGCTAAATGCAAGGTTGGTGCCCAAACGAGAAAGTCTTTTCTTCGATCCTGCTTAAATCGGGTAACGTTGCAGTGCCATCATATCCTAGGACAGCCGCATGGGCCCGGCTACGTGCATGCCGTCCCCGGTTGCATGTGCATGACACTTTATTATAATATCGCATGTCTAATAGAAAATAATAACCAGCTAAATCAGCAAAACGGTAATCGCTTTGAAAATTAATAAAGGTGAAAAGCAAATTGCATTTAGAGCAAGCCCTTTAGCGGTCATGTCATTTCAGCAACAATCCGCAATGGATCCTGTCTGTAGCCAGGCTTGACAGATGGTGCGGACACACCGCATTTTCTTCTAGCCATTAGAATTATTGTGCTGTGTTCTGTTTATTTAAAGAGGTTCAGTCCATTTTTTCTAAAGACATTAAAGCTGCATCTCTCCATATCGATAGCACAATTTTACTCAGTCTTACTGTCGCCATTTATTGAGCTTCAAGTGATTTATAAGCCCATGCCTATGAAGGTGTAATGAGACATTGCTTATTTTTAAACCATATTAACCTTTTTTGCAGGTGGTTTGTTTGTAAAAGCCGTTGGGAGTGAAGCTACCGGCTACAGCTACAGATATTGGAGAGAACAGATCTGCTTATCAGAGCTGCTGGCGATAACGCGCGAGCTTTCTGGAGTGCAGGCTGATTTAAGGACCGCGCGAGCGGCCGGAAAAGGAACCATGGCAACCGCATCTCTCGGGAAAGAGCTCGAGCGCACTTTTCATCGTTTGCGTTCATTTGCCCTTTTTGGAGAATATTTAATCGGGTAGTTTTATGTGGTTTACAGCATTTTATCAGTTATTGAGCTGTTTTTGTAAGTGATTGTTTGTAGTGCATCTGACGCGGGATATGGATATTTGGACTTGGTTGCGTTAAGGGATCCGCTGCCTGCCTGTCCATCATAATGGATCAAGATGATAACCAAGAAACATATGAACCCCCTCTGCATGCCCTTTACGGGCCTAACCGGATCCGGCCGTCGTCGTACCGGGCTCTGCGAAGTGCCGTGTCCAGCCTGGCACGAATTGACGATTTTTTCTGTGAAAAAATCGGTTCCGGGTTCTTCTCTGAAGTCTTTAAGGTAACTTTGCCTCTTTTTATATCTACAAACGATAATCCACGGTCCTAGGCTTATTACAGCGGTCATGCTTTTTCTGATAGATGATTGGTTGCACCTTCTGATGATTTGCACTTTAAATGACTTGTCAAGTTAAGGATGGAAGCAGTAAGAGGGAGTTTGCATGATTTGAACAGTCCTTGGAATTCATAAAATGCTATTAATTATCAGCAACGACAAAATTCAGGCCGTTATTGAAATGAATTCACAATGACATTGACTGTGAGATGAGAGATGAGCCTCTAATAAAATACAACCTTAAACTAAAGTTTATAGTGGAAACTGTTTATCAGTAATCAGTTTGATCGATATGTGTTTGTGTAAAACAGATATTCACACTAATCAACTTTATTTTTTATTTTATTTTAATTTTGTGTCTACCAATAAATGGCACTACTGTCAAAATTTTCACCAGCAATTTTAAATAGCCATTTCTACCTGATAAAATGTAGCTTTGTTGGTATAAATGTTGGTATAAATTAATTTATTTAAGTTGATTCAGTGACGTTAATGATTAAGGAAAACCAGTTAACATGTTACCTTTTTTGTTAAAAAAAATTTCATTGAAGAATAGCAGTGCTGGTGAAAAAATAACCTGTATTGTTTAATAATTTCTCAATGCCATAAAAACAGATTATAATATTAAAAATAATTCATAATGAATATGAAGTTTTTTTTAATGATCATTTCAATATTGTGTCAAAAAAAGAAATTGGTTCTGAATATTGTTCATAAAGAAATAGTTTAAAACAACTTGTAAGCATACACTGGAATTTGAATGTCTGTGTAGTTTTAAAAAATGACACACCCTAAAGTCTCACAGTCTCGGTCATCTTGTATAGTATATAATACAACAGAGGCATATGTGTCCATGTTAAGAGCAACGGCGTCTGTGATTAATGATAAAACAGGTTGGTTGTACTCGACAGTATAATCAGATTACCAACCTTCCCTAATCTGTCTGCCTCTTCACAGAGAAGTATGTTTGTGCTTATTGGCCCATGCCTCTGTCGACTCTGCCTCAAGTGCAAGTCAAAAATGTCAGTCTATTGCTTTCGTTTGAAAGTTTGGCCACAAGTATTGTCCCATATTTAATAATAGACACTCCTTTCATACTTTTTAAAAGGGTCATATGATGTTGCTAAAGAGAACATTATTTTGTGTATTTGGTGTAATCAAATGTGTTTATGGTGTTTAAGGTTAAAAAAAAACACATTATTTTCCACGTACTGTACATTATTGTTTCTCCTCTATACCCCGCCTTTCTGAAACGCGTCAATTTTTACAAAGCTCATCGGTCTGAAAAGCGAGGTGTGCTCTGATTGGCCAGCTATCCAGTGCATTGTGATTGGCTGAATGCCTCAAGCGTGTGACGGAAATGTTACGCCCCTTAACACACTGTGATGCCGTCTCCCGGCACGGTGAGACAAAACCAATAAAACCCATTACAAACGAGGCATTTGTTGCATCCAGTGGGGACATAATTACTGATTATAATGACTTATACTGTGTTTTTACGCATTGCGTTGCATATCGCGCCGCGTAAACATAAAATCTTCTTTATGCACCAAGAGCTTGTAACACTTCAAAGAGAAAGGAAAAATTTAAATCCCATCATATGACCCTTTAAGAACATTGTGGACCACGATGTAAATTTAGTTTCTCTTATTCATTCTTGCTTTTTGTGTGTGTGGAGCAGTCATTAGCTCTCATAGCAGCTGTCATTCTTCATTAGTGGTTATAGTAAAGTCAGAATTACAAATTCTTTTCAGTACTACAACTACAGTAATGTGAGCATACATTTTAAACTATTATTTACTAACTAAAGATGTCTAATTTCTAATGCATGGCTTTTATTCGTTTCTATAATATAAAGAAAAACAGAGCTGTTATGGCACATTTTTGAATATTTATATTTTTGCAATACAGTAGGCCTAGACAACTACATAATTTTGCAGAAAGCTGTGCATGTAACTTTTGAAAAATTTAATGTTTAATGAAAGTGTTGTGTGTTTGTGCCACCTCAAGAAAACTGCCATTTGTCTTTTATTTTCCTTTTTGGAAGTCAACATTTCTTAAAATTTGGTATCATAGCAAAAAAGTGTAATAAAAGAATTATGTCTAAATGACAAATGACTCTGTAAGGGAATGTATGAAATATGAATGTATTACTGACATGCGGTTCACAAATAGTTATAAATTAAAGTCAGTCCGATATCTGATTTATAGATATGGGATGATGTATGTTGTAGTGTTTGGTGATGGTAGTGGGTGATGCCCATGTTTTGTATGTGACGTTGTTGTGATGATGTTCTGGATTCCCGCTAGTTAGGTGGGATGATGGGAAATCCAGAAAGCCTATTAGTGCCCTAATGGCTATTAATACTTAGCATACTCTACTGGATCTTTCTCCAACTCTCTCTACCTCATAAACACACAAAGCCATACTTAATTCAAACTTAAATACACTAATGCATTAAAAGCTACATATATAACATGCATGAAATCACCCTGTAGCAGATGTGTGCAGCTGGGAAAAGTGGAGGGTGCTGCAACTGCTACAGCAAGCACTATAGCCAAGATTTAAAGGTTGAGCAGCAAGCTCAGGCCTTTGACCAAAAATATTGATTTTAAATGGTCAGAGATGCCTAAACCTTTTACTACAATGGGCCAAAATTCTAATTTGATTAAGGGCCAGACGCCAAAAGTAAATGTTCAATCACATAAATAATACTGCACTTAAATGTGTCATACTGTGTTTCCTACAGTAAAACATATGCACAGGCTCACGGTTTTGACTTGTATTTTGCTGCTTTAATTTGTTCTAAATAGCAAACACATTCACATAAGCATAAGTACTAAATTTGTTCCTGTGCATATGAATTATTTGAACTACAGTGCTTTTCTTAGAATATCTGCTGATTACAAAAGTCAGATCTTGCCCATTGGCAAGGCAAGGTTGATTGCTACTCTCAAAAATGTGCATTGATACAGTATGTTCACCTGTAGAAGTCTATGGTTAAAGCTCCACTTAACAGTCAAAAGCTGCAAATGCATTTGCTGAAGAAATGACTGCGGTACCCGTGGTGGTAAAATACTTATTCTGGTTGAGTACCATCTGTAGCATGGTGTGCCAAATCGAAAGGGCAAATGGTCATGGGCTTGTTTGGGCATCTTTGGTCTATTACATGTATCATACAAAGATTTCTTTTTAGTAGTCACTGAATAAGTGTGTGTGTGTTCTGCAGGTGCAGCACAGGATCACAGGGCAGGTGATGGCTCTGAAGATGAACACACTGGCCAGCAACAAAGCCAACATGCTGAGAGAGGTGCAACTCATGAACCGCCTTTGCCACCCCAACATCCTCAGGTGTGAGATTTAGCGTTGTTTCTTTTTGTTCATAAAACAGGGAATACTTCTCTCTGTATTCACTGAATGATATAAAATACTACAGTGCAATGGCATAAATAATATTTTTCTTGAGTGTATTTGTAGGGTCTGACTTGATAAAAATTAGATTTTATGTATCCTGTTGGAAAATAATCCCAGGTTGAAAGTGCATATTCACAAAAGGAATCCAAAAATATAGAAATGAAATAGTTGTTCTCACCTTTATTAGGTTTTTGGGGGTGTGTGTTCATGAAGGACAGCTTCATGCTCTTACAGAGGTAAGGCATTGCATAGAAATGTCAGACTTCAGGAGTAAATGGTTGATATGATAATAACTGTAATGTCACCGTTTACAGTACATAAATGGGGGCAACCTGGAGCAGCTGCTGGACAGTGACATATATCTGTCATGGAGCGTGAGAATAGGTCTGTCTCTGGACATTGCAAGAGGGCTGCAGTATCTACACAGCAAAGGCATTTTCCACCGAGATCTTACATCAAAGGTACAGACACAATGACAGTCATATATGGTTTATTGTGCCAGCAGCTATGTCTATTCATTTTGTGCTTGCTGCACGCTGGTGTTATGGGACAAAAAGAGAGTTGCGGTGATGTCGTATTTTTGTAGGCCAACCATCAACCAGGTTTTCTTGACAAAATGGGATTTTTTTTATGGGCTTTTCGATTAGTGCAGAAAATAAGCTGTGATTGGCAAAAGTTCATGATTCTTACATGTTTTTTTAATCATGATAATATTCACAAAGGAACACAAATTTGATGAATTTTGAAGTCTAAATAAAATCTCCAGAAGAAAAAAGTGAACAAACAACACCCTGGTTGCATGACTTTAACGTCAACAACATTAAGCTTCTGATAACTGTATCAGTCTTCATTTTAAAAACATTTACCTGAAAATTTGAGTTGGAATTGTTTGCAAGATTGTGATTATAAACACAATGAGGCTGTAAAAGTAAACTAGTGAGTAGATGAGTTTAGTTGGACAGCGTGATGAGGTTAAATTTCCTCAACAACCAATGTAGTTCCATTTAGCCACTTGTTAGCAAGACAAGTAAAAGCTTTAAAAAAAACACAAGGGTGTATTACTGATGTATTTTGTCATAGAATAAAACTTTAAAATATCTTGAGTTTGTGTTTACCACAGACCTTATTTTAGGCATTTAACCAAAAACCTATTAAACAAAAACATTGACTTCAGGATGATGGAAACAGACATGCTAACTCAGTTTGGGTTTTGGCCTACAAAAATACGTCATCAATGCGTATTCTATGAATAAGGCTATAAGGTTTAGAACATGGAAATACTCTAACATTATATCCTATGAAATACCCTGATTGTACTACTGTACTATACAGAACTGTCTGGTCCGTTGTGACAATGCTGCTTTTACCGCTGTGGTTGGGGACTTTGGGCTGGCAGAGAAAATCCCTGATTACAGGTCAGTACATCTCTCCTTTTTACTCACAAATACAACTTTTTGACACACATTTGATGATGACTTTTTAAATGGATCAGTACTTAACCAGAGACACAACCAAGAGTATGATGGCTATCCAAGAATATTCCAAACATAGGCCAAATATTGATTTAAATAACTCATGCTTTGTCTTGCTTGTCTACAGTGATGGTGTTGAAAAGCAGCCTTTGGCTGTTGTGGGCTCCCCCTACTGGATGGCTCCAGAAATGTTAAGAGGAGAGCTGTACAATGAGAAGGTATCTTGTCTTTGAACACTAACAAATCAACATCCAACTCTATTTGTGTGCTTGTGTAACTTTATTCATCTCATTTTTATACCATAGGTGGATGTTTTTGCATATGGAATAATCCTTTGTGAGATTATTGCTCGAATTGAGGCTGACCCAGATATCCTCCCACGAACAGAGGTACATCAACTGCACAATGCACACCACCACATGAAGCATAGAATCAACCACAGAATCATGTAACTGGTTTACCAGACATAGATCAAGCTTTAAAGTTATTATGGGTTATGAAAGCTTCGTATTTTTGGTTTTGAGAGTCCCCAACAACAGGTTGACATGCATGCAAGGTCAAAAAACACTTTCATTGTCTTATAATATGCATTTATTTTTATCTTACTTGCTCAAGGACACCCAAACGATTCACTCAACGATTCATTTTTCCAAACCCCTCCTTTGCGTGACGCTAATCTGCGGTGATTGGTCAGTTGGTCTTAGTTTCATTTCATCATGCCTGTAATGCTAATAAAGCAGGTTTACGCAGTGCTGCTTTGTTTACAGCCGTTACTGGGGAAACAAGCTATTTTTACCGCTCCAAATGAGGCACCTAGTGGCAAAGAATTAATTTGCATTTTCATTCAGACCAATGGGAAAAGACCAACAAGTGGGCGGGCAATATGCTAATGTTACATGAAACGGCTTGGGATTCGTTTTAAAAAGGACTGGTTTCAATGATTGGGAGTCGACTCTTTCTTTTGAGAGACAATAACTTTATACACGGTGCACTTTCAAATTTAAAACTTTGCAGGATGTTTTCATTCAGTTAGAGCTGTATTACCCACTGCATGAAAGGTAATGTTCAAAAATCCATAATAGGGGCACTTTAAAAAAAAACAGTTAAAATTAATTGAATAGCTAATAATTAATAGCTAAATTTAATCTAGGACAAGCCTTAGCCTATGTTTATATTTTATATGTTTGGGTAATGATAACTGAAATGTTGATATTCTGCAATTGTATTAAAACTCAAAATGTATCCGTCATACTAAAATGTAATCAAATGAATGCAAAAATAATTAGATTGTTTTATTTGCTCCCATGTTTATTTCTAAATATGATGTGTGCATATGCGTAACCATATAGTGTATCCAGATCCATTCTAAGAATTCACTGATGTTACATTTTTCAGGATCACTGCAGTTTAGACTTTGATATCAATGTTTACTTTTTAGAGTGATGTCTCCCTCTGCTGGTGAAGCAGCATGATGGAGTATATTTCCATAAAAAATTTTTTTCATATTAATGTTTTTTTTGTTTTTTTAGAAAGCAACACAGTGTTAATTATTGCAAACCTCAAGATTAATCTCAAATTTGCATGTGAAGATGCCTGAACAGAGCAGTAAGTGTGTAATATCATCTGTCTGTTTGTCTGTAGGATTTTGGACTGGATGTGGACGCCTTTGAGCAAATGGTGGAAGACTGTCCACCTTCATTCCTTCGTCTGGCTGTCAATTGCTGCAATGTAAGCCACATGCGCACATAAACACTCAGAAATTCCGTAACACAGAGTACAGTACTTTAATAAACTGTACATGTCATGCTCTCAGTTGTTTTTAATTTGTTATGCTCTTTCTGTGGTAGATGAGTGCAGACAGTCGTCCTGCCTTTTCTGGAATAGTAGTGACACTTGAGAGGCTAGAGAGAGAGAGGAAGATGAGTGAAGCTCCAGTCATCCTAGGTAAGTATGTTACAGATAACACAGGCAGGGGTTAAAAGCACTAAATCGGTGTAATACATTAATTTAATAATATTGAATAAAAGATAAATAAATGATATATACACTATTATTAAAAAGTTTGGGGCCAGTAAGATTTTTTAAAATAAATAATCCTTTTGTTCACCAAGAATACATTAAATTTATCAAAAGTGATAGTAAAGGGTTTTAAATAGTTTCAAAACATGTCTACTTCAAATAAAATGTAAAAAATTATTTTAGGTTACACAACTGTTTTCAACACTGATAATAATAATATGATGAAGAAATGTTTCTTGAGCACCAAATCACCATAATATAACTATTTCTGAAGGATCTTGTGACACTGAAGTCTGGAGTAATGGCTGCTGAAAATTCAGCTTTGCCATCACATAAATAAATTACATTCTAAAATATATTTAAATAGAAATGTTTTTGTAAATTGTAATAATATTTTACAATTTGATTTTTTTTTTTACATTTTTAAATAAATGCAGCCTTGATGAACATAAGTGACTTAAAAAAAAAAAATCTTACTGACCCCAATCTTTTATTATTGTATATTAGGTATTGTATATCACATGTTGATTTAAATATATTTGACCAGTTAGCAGCTTATTCATTCAGAACTCAAAATTAAAGATTCAAAATATTTACCCATCTTTAAAATCACTCTTTTTACAAGAAATAATTTAGCAGTTTTATCAGTCCTCTGACAACCAATCCTTGTTGTGGTTTCCTCAGAACCCATTGCTATTGACGTCAGTCCGTATAGGAGGAGAAGCTCGCCATGCCATCCTGGTGACCAGCGCCTGTCCCGTAGTCAATCAGACGTATTGCCCCCTGTCACTTCACCGTGTTTAGGCACACCTGCACGGGTCAACCCATTCTCTCTTCGCCAAGACCTCAACGGAGGTCGAATCAAGCTGTTCGACACCCCTAGCAAATCTGTCATCTCTCTTACCTTTACCCTTCCACCACCTCCAGACCCCTGTGCCTCCCCACCACTAAATGGGAGCCCGGGGCTCCGAGGTCCCCCTCGAAGGTGTCGCTCCCTGCCGTGCACCCCTGAGCTGGGACGACAGCTACCCTTCCGGGACCAAGAGGAGGAGAGAACTGAAGAACTGAGAGATGGAATGAAAGAGAGCGAGGCAGAAGGACAGCAAGATGCGGTGGAGGACTCAGGTCTGGTTCTGGACTTAGATATGGTGTCTTTAGAACGGGTAGAAGAGGAAGAGGAGGATGAAGAGGTGGAGAAGGAGGGACTGAGCCTCACAGAGCCCATGGACTGTAGCAGCTCGCCCGACACGGCAGAAGGAAACGTGTCAGGGAAGCGGCTTATCAGCGGTTCTTCTTATTCCTCGTCCTTGCAGTCCAATGGTTGGGCTACACCCATTTCTAATGGACCACCGTTATTACCTCCCCTTCCCCGTTTGGACAATAACAATGGACTGCTGAGGCCTGGGCGGCCGATGGCATGGGTAAGACTGAACGGTTACCGAGGCCCCGCTCCGGAGCCTTTACCGCCCACTAATGAACAAGACGATGTGATTTCTTGTCCAGCCTGCTGTCTGGCTGGGTTCAGCTTCCCTTCTGTGTGCCTGCGTGGAGCTCCTCCCTCGCGCCGTGGACCTCCTCGACGACCGTACAGGAACTTCAATGGAGGGGAAGCATCCGCAGCCACAGCAAAGGGACTGCTCTGTCGGGGAGCAACGGGTCTGGCTCCATCCACAGTTACTTGTGAGCCAGGATTACCCCTACCGGAGGCCCAAACCTAAAGATGACCACTGCCACATCTCAGAAACTGCAATGCCACACAGTCAGGCCACAAGTCTGATGTCAGGATGGTTATCTGAGGGGATGCAGTGCGGGTTGAAACATTGAATTAAAGGGATAGTTCACCCAAAAATGAAATTCTGTCATTTGCTCACCCTGATGTTGTTCCAAACCTGAATGACTTACTTTATTCTGGGAAACACAAACAATGTTTTTAAAAATGCCACACTGTTTTTTGTCTGTACGGTGAAAGTCAGTGTTATTTCATTGTATGGATGCTTAAAACATTCTTCTCTCTATTTTACAGAATAAAGAAAGTCATACATTTTGACATGAGGGTAAGTAAATAATGACAGAATTTTTGGGGGTTACACAATATATAAAAAATTAAACTGATAGTGTGATATGGCTTAGTGCGATTGTCAAGTTGCACGGGTTGAAATATATTCATTAACAGTTTCAAATTGAGAGCACGTGTCTAAATGAACAGCATACTTCACTCTGAAACCAGCAGTGCATATATTTGTATGCTGGCAACTCGGCAAAATAAAAGTCAGATGGGTTAATGTTTAAAAGTAAAGTAACTAATGCACAAATATTAGTATTATAATTTTATGGTTGTACTATAAAATTTAAATATATGTATTAAATACCCAATTTTAAAATTTCCATTAAATGCTATTATTACAGTATATTTCTTGTTTTGTTTAATATTTTTATTTAATGATATCACAACAAAAATCATAATAATAGTATTGTTTATAGTCATTTTGAATTAGACAAAAACTGTTTTGGCCTATGAAAACTGAAGTGGAAAGAGATTTTTTTTAAACTATGTTTAATTTCTGGTTAAAGAAAGAGGTTTAGGTTGTTTCTTGTAAACTTAAGTGTGAATTTTTTTTTTTTTAATTCCAAAATTATTCAGCCCTTAAAATTATAATATTTGAGAAGTGAGAATTGTGAATGCACTTATTCTATAATGACAAACTTTTGGTTTTGGGGTGAACTATCCCTTCAGAGGTGTGTATGAGACACACACAGGATAGAAGTGAGGAATGAAAGACATGCTGGTTCCATAGTGCCAGTTCTTTATCATGGTCTTTTTTGCCGTAATTCAGAATAACTTAATACCATTACTGTACAATAATGGCTGCTTTTTATTGTGTGCTCTTTTTGGCTCCATAAATGTTTGATTGACTGAAAGCCACTGTGTTTAAAAAGAAAAAAAATACTGTGTTTGTAGTAAGGGTGACCTACATGATAATAGTGGCATGTCAAGCATTTTAAGTGTATTATCTGATTTATTTATTTATTAGGTAAGCATTCCTCTGAAAGACTGAATGCTCTTCACTTTGCTGTGAGAGTGGTCTAGGGTGTGTGGCACTAGGTACTGATGTCTGACAGTAGTTGAGACATTTTTGTGATACATGTGTATGTTTAGATGCAATGTATGCAGTAACTCATGGTAATTATGTAAAGTGTACTGTTTAATAGGCATTTTTTAAATGAAAACTTAACCTATACATTTTAAGTTTTACACAAAATGAAGATGTGCAGGAGTGTGTAGAAGATAGCAGTTTACATTTTTTTTATCTCCCCCTTGTGGTCTGGAGGATACACTCTTGTGAGATCACTGCTGCTGTAGAAAAGAAAAACAGATTCCTCTCACATGAGAGATGTTAGAGGACATGTACCTTCATGTTTGATCTAGTTCAGCTTTTTTGTGATGTTCAAGGTATGGAATCGTATTTAAAAAGCAAAAGAGCATCTTGCACAAAGTGTTTTCTGATGCCACTAACATTTACTCAAGACAAATATGACACACCCCAGCACAAATTATTTAAAAAAAATTTTTTTTTACTTTGTGTTTAAACATGAGTGTAAATTTTCACTGGTACCTAGATTCATTGTGGGTCAATAGTAGTCTGGGACTGAAACAGTAATTCATATTGAGTCTAAACTGAATTTTTGCATTAGTTTATGCAAATTCTGAGATTCTGAGTCTGTTATGCTGAAGTGTTTCTGAAGTGTGGATTACGCCTCAGAAACACATCCACTGAATTTCCTCATGCTTGTTTATGTACATCTGCTTATGAAATGAGCATAGGAAGTATCTGCATGCTGAGTACTGTACAAAAGAGTGATCTATACATATCAATGCATGACAATAGACAAGAAGCTGTCTAGCACGTTAAAACTTCCCTTCAGACTGGCATCAGAGGTGAAGTTGTCAAGGCATTTTTGTCTTCTGAATTCTGAGACGAGATATGGATGAAATAAGTGCTCTTGGTTTAAACAGTAACTTATATTTTTAATAGTTTGGTAAGGAATATGTTTGAATGAATTCATTAGGTTCTTGAAGAGTATACATTTTCTACTAATCTGAAGCATAGAATTGGGCTGAAGCTGAAGCTAAGAAGCTGATAATGAAAAGTCGGCTTGATTATGACTATAATTTTCCATGCACAGAAGAGATTAAAGTTATTTGATCACATGTATTTGAACAGCACAGACATTCAGAACTTGTGTCAGTGATGAAGTGATGTTATAGTGGATGGGATGTGGATAGATTTGCAAGGTCCATGTGTTATGTTACTGTGTAAAGATTTATTTCTAAGAGAGAACCTCTTTCTCTCTGAGAGCAAAGCACTTATCACTATGATGATTACTCTTATTAGTTCTGGGGAACAGCAGCTTTAATAAATGTCAGTGAATTGTTATTTATGAAAATGTCATAAATTAAAAAAGATTGAATGTATAAACTGTCATATTTACATTAAAACATATTTGAAATGTTTATAGATTTTTAGCTACCGAGCTGAATCAGAAAACTGACAAACATTGTGCCATAATCTAGTATATCGAGCTCATTTCATATAGAAGAGCTGTTGTGTTTATTGGAACAAACAGTGCCGATCATAGACTTCTGGGGGCCCACAGCAAAACTGTGTCTGAATGAATGAAACGCATTTGTCCGTGTTTCACTCCGTCTCGAATCGCGCTCACGGAAAGCGCTTGAGAAACAGTGTCTCTTCTGCGGATCGGTACGCTTTCAACTCATTTTTGTAGTCTCAAGCAATACTGTACGACATTCACATTACATGATTTGACTGATTTTTATGTAGAAAGGGTGACAGCGCACCACATTAAAAGAAATGATTATTCATGTTTTCATAACTGCTGGCCAAATTCAAAAACAAAACTAAATTTAAATAATCTTTGAGAGCAATGGGGCCCCCTGGTGTTTCGGGGGCCCTACGCAGCTTGTGTATTTTGCATATAGGGAGGATTGGCTCAGGGAATAAATGTTCCAATTCGTACTGTGTATGATCCCATTGATACTCTCCTGTCAGCAAAATTCAGATCAGACGGGAATAAGATTGATAGTAAGGTGTTTTTACACAAAAATGTTTAATATGTAAAAATGTGGCATATACCGAGCATGAAAATAATCAGGCTGATACATTTTCAAATTGAGCAAAACAGACCGGAACCACATTTCCAGATATCTACGTTAAGTCTGGAAAACCAAAGGATTTTTCTCACAGTATATAGTTCCCTTTCGAGCTTTCACAAGACATCGCGGAGGTTTCTCCACTATGGGAACTCCTTCCCTTCCAACCTTTCCTGAAGTCCTACTGGCTCACGCCAGTCCAATTGACTGGCCAATTGTCGCAAAGTATGCAAATTGCACGTAAATACTAACGAGCTCGAAAGGCAGTATAAAATGCAGTGCACGTGACAATTACGTCAGAATATTCTCCTTCACTTACTTGTTCGCTTCAATACAACCTGAAGAATGGCTTCGTTCTGCAAGACCTGCATGGGACCTATCGAACCGCCAGATCAGCATGACAACTGCATCGCCTGCCTGGGCTTGGCCCACGCTGAGGCAGAGTTGGATGAGTCCAACTGTCACCTTCCCCGAGGACTGCTTCCACCCTCTTCCGAACATCACAGTCTTCGTGTCGTTCGGTCGGGAGGAAGAGGATGGAGACTCAATGTCAATTTTGGCCTCGGAGAAAGAGGATTGGGCGGGATCGGAGCATGACTGCCCTGACAGCGAGGGGACCCCAGATCTACAGGAGGAGCTTGTGAGGGTCATGACGAAAGCTATCCAGGAGCTCAACCTTACCTGGAGCCCTCCGGAGGAGCCTGCCAAGAGTAAGCTCGACTCCTGGTATTTTAGATCCTCTCACCGGCAAGCTGATTCGATGGCGTCTCACCCCTTCTTCCCCGATGTTCACGAACAGCACATGAAGACGTGGCCGCGCACCTATGCCCTGCAGCGGCCAAGACCCTGGGCTCGGACATCAGCCTCCCATCTAAGCCGTGCAGAACCACCACCCACCTCGTTAACAAGGCCTACGCAGCAAACGGTGAGGCGACATCAGCGCTGCATGCCATGGCGGTGCTGCAGGTGTTTCAGGCGAAGCTCCTGCAGAGGGCGGAGCCCTCACACCGGATGCCGTTAATGACCTGTGCGTGGTGACGGACTTCACTTTGATGGCCACGCAGCACGCCGCTCAGGCGATTGGTAAAGCGATGGGCTTTATGGTCGTCCTTCAGAGGCACCTATGGTTGAATCTAGCTGACCTCAAGGACGCGGACCGTAAAGTTCTCCTTAATGCCCTGGTGACTCCCTCCAGCCTCTTCAGTGATGCCATGGAGTCCATTATTGAGCGCTTAGCGGAGGCTCAAAGTGGGCCAAAGCTATGAGCCACATGATGCCTAGGCGCGCTTTCCAGCAGCACCGCGAGATCATGGTTTTCTTCGGCGCACGGTCCAGCGCAGAGGAGGGACACCAGGCACGCTGCCACTACCACAACCTCTGCTGCCCCTCTCCAGGAGCCGGATGTGCGGAGGAAGGTGTGGGGACCTGGGAAGAGGCGCCACGGCCAGCGGAGGAGCCCGCCGCCAGCTGCCAAGCCGTCGTCCTGACAGCCCAGAGAGGAGGGAAGAGTGCGAGAGTTGTTCAAGTTTGTGTTTGATAAACGTGTTCAATAAAAATGCATACATTCGCACAAAAAGAGCTTTTCCCTCCTCACTCAGTCACCCCGCCACAGAGCGGTGCAGAGCTGCCGCCCGCACGATTATAGCCGCGCAGCACTCGCCGGTGCATCCAACGACCAAGCCGCAAAAGCCACTATGTCAGTTACTGAGCACATGGGAAGTTATTCTGGGAATCTTGAGCTGGCTACTCAGTGTGATAGAATGTGGGTATCCGGTATACTCAATTCAGACACAGAGCACCCCGTTTCAATGGCGCGGTGCAGTCTCTAACATTGCCTCGAAATGCCCCGGTTCTGAGACAAGATGTATGCAGCCTGCTCGAAAAAGGAGCGATAGAGTGAGTTCCTCCGAGCGAGCTGGAGAGCGGGTTTTACAGCCACTATTTTGTGGTACCCAAGAAAGATGGGGGACTCCGCCAATCCTAGATCTCAGGCCTATCAACAGAGCGCTTTGCAAGCGTCCGTTCAGGATCCTGGCACAAATTCTCCCCGGTGACTGGTTTGCATCTGTGGATTTAAAGGACGCATAAATTCACATTCAGATAGCACCGCATCACAGACGCTTTCTGAGGTTTGCTTTCAAGGGCACGACGTACCAGTACTCTTCGTTTGGGCTGGCTTTAGCCCCACGCACTTTCTCAAAGTGCATTGATGCAGCACTTTACCCCCTCAGAGTGAACGGGATGCGCATTCTCAATCTCAACTATCTGGACGATTGGCTGATTTTAGCTCATTCACGGGACACACTAGCCAGCCATATAGACACGCTGCTTCGTCACTTGGCGTCCCTAAGGCTATGTGTCAACATGCAGAAGAGCATTCTCGCCCAGAGTCAGTCTGTAACATATCTGGGGGTGTGTTTCAACTCGGTGGAGATGCGCACCCGCCTCTCTCGGGAGTGCTTGGCAGCCATTTTGTCCTCCCTGCGCCATTTCAGACTGGGCAGCTCTGTTCACTTGAAGGAATTTCAGAGGCTGCTGGGACTCATGGCAGCAGCATCAGCGGTGTGTCATCTGGGTTTACTACACATGCTGTGGCTGAAATCTTGAGTCCCTTGGACGGCGTGGATTTCGGGCCGTTTGCGCATCGCGGTATGCCACGGCTGCATCGAAGCTCTGAGGCCGTGGTGCAACCCAGATCTCTTCAGCCAAGGGGTTCCCCTGGGCTTGGTGACGTCGCGCATTGTGGTCAAGATGGACGCATCGACTCGCGGTTGGGGAGCAGTGTGTGAGGGCATGCCGGCTTCGGGGCTGTGGGCAGAACCCCAGAGCCTGTGGCACATAAACCAGTCGAAGCTGGAAACAGTGTTCTTAGCTCTAAAGGTTTTTCGACTGCAGCTGGAACTGCGGCATATACTGATTCGCACCGACAACATGTCTGTGGTCTCGTACATAAATCACCAAGGAGGTGTGCGCTACAGGGCGCTATACGAGCAGGCAGCGAGTCTCCTGCGGTGGGCGGACCGTCACTTTCTCTCCATCAGAGCAGCACACATTCCCAGTCTCCTGAACTGCGGGGCAGACATGCTTTCGAGGAAAGGGATTCCTCAAGGAGAGTGGAGGTTGCACCCAGAGTCAGTTCGGATGATTTGGACGCGCTACGGAAGAGCGGAGGTGGATTTGTTCACGACGAGCGAGAATACGCATTGCCCGCTGTTCTTCTCTCTGTCTTACTCTCCGCTGGAAGGGGATGCTCTGGCATCGCCTTGGCCAGCAGCCAGACTGTACGCGTTTCCCCCGATCAAGATATTGCCGCTGGTGTTATGCCAGGGGGCTTCGGTGATACTTGTGGCCCCCGAACTGGCTGAACCAGCCTTGGTTCCCGGACCTGACAGAGCTGCTGGTGGTGCCACCCTGGCCGATCCCCATCAGGAAGGATCTGCTGTCTCAAGCAAGCGGCTCGGTGTGGCACTGCTTCGGGGATATCAGAGGAGCTGACCGCCCTGCATTCTCGTGTGCGCGGCACGCTCTTGGAGGCGCGGGCACCCTCCATGAGACGTTTGTATTAGGGCTGAACGATTTTGAATTCTAATTTTTACCTATATTGCGATTGCGATTTAATATGCAATTATTTTTTTAAAGCTCTTTATGTTCTGTATTATTCAACAAAGACAAGCTATAAATCATTTTATAGTATGCCCAACACACTATTAGATAGATTAAACATAAATGTTCTTTTCTGTAGGCCAGGCCTATATGTTACGATGAAATTAGGTGATGCATAAATTGATATGAATAACATTTTTATTTAACAACTACAAACACAGTATATTGACTGATTTGTTGAACTTTCAACCTTGTAAGCATGTAATAATTATGTTTAAATAAGCCTGGTGTAAACATTAATATGAAAGTCAGTAACAAATCACACAAACTAAAGTAGATTGCAGAAATATAAAAACAAATCTGTTGCTTTACCACACTACTTTAGGTAATTCAAAGTCACTGTAATAAACATATGTAAACATGTGCACTGCACTTTTTAAACATTGTCTGTTAACTTTAGACCAGTGGTTCTCAAACTTTTTTGGTCGCGCCCCCCTTTAAACCTATAAAAAAAAACTGCCCCCCATCCCACCTACCAAATAATTTCACTAAACATTATGAAAAATGTATATTTTTTAAATTAAAAAATCCTACAGCGAAAAAAACACCTGCATCACTTGAAACATTGAAAAATAGCATAGAGAGAATGACTTATTATTATTATTCTCTCGCTGTTATTTATTTATTTGTTGTGAGTTTCATGCTGTCCGCTAAGGCATAGGACACAGACAGGCTTTCCTCCTCACCAACGACATTAAACACAGTGTATACACTGGACGCGAGCAGCAAAATACAGTAGAACCCATTATAACCAGTGACGCTGTGTACACTGGATGCGACGCGACATTAAACTGATGCCTTGTTCTGTTTATGACGTACCTACACAAAGTTAAAATGATTTGCAATGGTCGCTTTGTCGCGTCAGTGTGGAGCTGTTGCGGCGCGACGGTCTGAAATGCCTTTGGAGACGGCTTATGGTAGAGAAATGAACATTCAATTCACGGGCAACAGCTCTGGTGGACATTCCTGCAGTCAGCATGCCAATTGCACACTCCCTCAAAACTTGCGACATCTGTGGCATTGTGCTGTGTGATAAAACTGCACATTTTAGAGTGGCCTTTTATTGTGGCTAGCCTAAGGCACACCTGTGCAATAATCATGCTGTCTAATCAGCATCTTGATATGCCACACCTGTGAGGTGGATGGATTATCTCGGCAAAGGAAAAGTGCTCACTAACACAGATTTAGACAAGTTGAAGCGTAGACAGAAAAGCATCCATGAGTTTGTTAAAGACAGTCCTGATCTGCTGAACTTCATCAAGGCTACAAGCGGGCGATACCATGTTTTTGACAACGACACACATGATCCAAACCAAGTCAACATGCTGTTTGAACAGATAGACCAGCTCGTGACTGTAAATGGTGAAGAGTATTACACAAATGAAATGCTTCAGGCAGCTGAGAGAGCAATAGAGGAAGAAAAAGAAAGACTTATGCTGCAACTAAAAATGAGTGAACAGAAAGCGAGAGATAGAGCGGAAAGAAAAAATATGTTTCTCAAAACTGGTTTGGCAGTGGCAGGAGGTGCTGCTGTCACTGCTGCTGCTGCTACTGTTGCTGTAAAAGCCTGCCAACTTCAATGAGAAAAGTTATCTGATTTGTTAATCCATCATTGGTTTGTCTTTGATTAGTAATATAATTTTTAATTATTATTGAGCAAAATAACAACTGACAACAGCACTGTACCATAATTTATGTCTATACCCTCATTGCCAGCTAATGGAAAACTTTATTATACTGGGTCACTGTAGTTTATTTTAGTATACAATGCATACTTATAATACAAACTTGAAATAATAAAAGATCATTGAGTCAAAAATTTGTTTTGTTTTTAGATACTTGATGACATTTGATACTTGATGCTTACTATGTGCAATGTTTGTGTGATATCATTTTGTGTCTGGTTATGAATGATGACCTTGAGTTTTGAGTTTTATTTTCTTTTCCAGGAGTGAAGGAGCACCTTCGACTGGTTCTGGTCGGCCTTCAGGGAGTTGGGAAGAGTGCAGCAGGAAACATCATTCTGGGCCGAGAAGAGTTTCTCTCAGACCTCAGCGCCACTTCTCTCACATCCACAAGTGAACGGAGGGATGCTGTTGTCTGTGGGAGGAAAGTGACTGTTGTGGACTCTCCTGGCTTATTAAACAGTGATGCGTCTGATACAAAAATAGAGCAGGAGCTGGAGAAAGCTTTGACTCTGTGTGAACCAGGACCCCATGCTTTTCTCCTTGTTATTCAGTTGGGTCGCTTCACTGAGCAAGAAAGACATGTGATGGACACTCTCCAGAAGATGTTGTGCTCAAATGTGAATTCATTCACAATAGTGCTTCTTACATATGGAGACAAACTTAAGAATAAAAGTGTAGACGAGTTTATAAGGGAGGATAAAAACCTGCAGAAACTGATCCAAAAATGTGGCTCACAATATCATGTGTTCAATAATACTGAGAGAGAAAACACGTCAGGTCAGTGAGCTCTTTGAGAAAGTGGACTGTCAGTTGGGAAAGAGAAACAAAAAATATAATGTTAGGACAAACAAGGAGCAGGGAAAGTCCTGGAACACACGCCACTTCTACATTGCAGCATGTTCAACAAGGATAACAAGAAAGTATATTCATTTGGTTTTGTACCACTGTTTTTTATTATGAAGAATAGCAATATAGCAGGTAAACTAATTGTTTTATTTACAACACTTTGAAATATAGATACTCAAATGTGCCTTTGAAACATTGCCTGTTTGGAAGAAATTATGTATATTCACTATTTTAAATGTTTAAGAATTATATGCAGTTGATTTTTATGGTAAATTTGTATCTTGTCAAACACAAGAATGTTTGCCTGTTTGAAAAATGTAGCCCTACTAGTTGATGGTAACGGTGTGTCGAATCTTGTGTAAACATTATGTTTGCGTTTTTAAATAAAAAGATGAACAGAAAGTGTCATTATAGATTATTATGCTATGATTTTTTGGCTGTGATTTACTGATATTGGGCGTGCTTGAAACACATG
This sequence comes from Sinocyclocheilus grahami, assembly GCF_001515645.1. NCBI lineage: Eukaryota > Metazoa > Chordata > Actinopteri > Cypriniformes > Cyprinidae > Sinocyclocheilus > Sinocyclocheilus grahami. Next base: position 3,093,547 of record NW_015505196.1, on the reverse strand, counting down.
GAATTAAAGGCGGTTATTCTCATTAGTTATTTTTTTCTAAAGGTGCAAACTTGAGCTTTAGGATTAAAGTTTGAAAATCTGCCACTGACATTCAGTAAAAGGCACAACAGTGATCTTGTATATATTTAACCATTTTATAGCTGCACAATGACTGTGTAGATTCTTGTGCTGTAGAATTCACACACTAAGTTTCAGGACAATGGCAAAGCAGGTACGTCCTGCAGCAAATATTTTGATATCAAGAAAAACAAATATATAAAACATAGACACATCTTCTATAACCTTCTTGAAGAAGAATATTTTCAACAGATACTCATTTCAGTGTCAAATTGTATATACATGTTAATGATGTAACATATTACATTATGCAATATGAATCATTGCTTTTGCATTTCAGTGCCAGAGCAGCAGAATCCATGTGAAGAGCTCAGGATTGTTCTCTTGGGAAAAACTGGAGTTGGAAAAAGTGCCACTGGAAACACTATTCCTGGTGAAAATGTTTTTAAAGTGAATTTGTCATCATCGTCTGTGACAAAGGTTTGCTGTAAAGCTACAAAGAATGTGAACAGTACAAAGGTTGCTGTTATTGACACACCAGGACTGTTTGACCCCAGCTTTACTATAGAGGAGATGGTCAGCAGAATTAAGCTGTGTATTCCCCTTTCTGCTCCTGGTCCACACGTCTTCTTACTGGTGCTTCAGCCTGGTCGCTTCACAAAAGAGGACAGAGACACCGTGGACATCTTTCTCAAGATCTTTGGAGAAGATGCAAGTAAGCACGCCATGATTTTATTTACACATGGAGAAAAGTTTGAGGGTAGAAATGTTCAAGAGTTTGCCGCTGGCAATCCTGAATTAAAGACACTCTTTGAGAAATGTCAGCGATATCATGTTTTTAATAATGAGAACAAAGATACCATGCAGGTTGAGCAACTTTTTGAAAAAATGCACAAGATGATTTCTGAGAATAGAGGGCACTTTTATACCAATGAAATGCTTGAGAAGGCAGAGATCACAATTCAAGAGGAAAAACAGCGAATCTTAATGGAAAATGAAGAGCAGAGAAGCAAAGAACTGGAGGATCTGAAAATCAAATATGAAGCAGAGGCTCTGAATCAGGCCATAACAGAGCTGTGGGAAAGAAAAGAGAGGGAGGCAAGAGAGAAAGTGGAGAGAAACAACACATTTCTCAAAATAATCACAGACTTTCTGTTTACTACTCTTGAAAACTTGGACAAAACCAATAAAGTATACTTGTTTAACATCTGTAGGTCTATGAATCTTTTTAGAAGCCAGCCTAAATCTAACCTTAACCTCTGTAGACAACACCAACCCATCCATAGTATAGTGTGTGTCAATATGGGGTGCTGTGTGTACATTAATGAGGGAAAAAAATTAACTTAAATGATTTTAGCAAATGGCTGCAATATAACAAAGAGTGAAAAATTTAAGGGGGTCTGAATACTTTCCGTACCCACTGTATATACTGTATATATACATGACCTCAAAAGATATCTGGAGAATTTAGTAACTTAAAAATATAGATTATTTGCTTATTTAAAAAAAATAAAAAAAGATTTATTTGCATTATCTCTCAATGTAGCACATGTGCACTTATGCAATATATTTCATAAAATGATAATCATTCCAAATGATTACCTACTAATGTGGTTTCAGGGTTCCAATCACAAAACATTTAGACCCGTGTGGTTTGCAGCTTTTTTTTTTGTTAAGAGCGAAAACATAGAAAGTAGCTTCCAATATTGTGTCTAAAAGTCACTCAATATAAAATTATAGGTTATTTACACTGTTTGTATCGCTTCAATTGTTTTCCAAGGATTTCCTTTGTTTAGAAATGATAAATGAATCATATAGGCTATGTGCTTCATTAAAATACATATTAACGGATTATCATAGGAAATGTATATGTTTGTATTATAATACATCTCTGCATAATTACAATTTAATAAAGTTCCAGACCTATGGGTTTGGGAGGAGTGGGACTAGGGTTGGCCAACCCACTCACAACTGCTGCTTCTGTCTGTCTGCTTCTGTTTGCGTTTATTTAGATGCAGAACGTCTTTACGACCACTTCAAACAGGAGACTTTTCAGACACGCACTCCAACTTCACCTGAGCGCCAGGCGCAAGTCAAACAAGTGTGGAAAAGGTTCAGATGACAAGGAGCTTCAGTCGAACATCAGTGAATTGCTGTCAGATGAGATGTTGTCAGGCCATACAGTATGTCATCCGTTATATGGGCTCGTCACATTCAGCAGCGGCAACTCGGCAGCCAAATAATCTAATAACCCAGCTGCTGTGATGTCTGTTAATCATAGAACAAAATAAAAAAAAGAGGAAATCAATAATAATCATCTATATTTAATTTTAGAATTTAGTGTTGATAAATTGATTCAGTTTCTGTATATTTCCTACTTGCTGAAGGGCACAGGTAAATATGACATGCTTCACGCTTCGCATGATAATTACATTTTTTTCTCTTATGTTTTGTAGAATTTCGTTTACTTTGATCTCATTAGCATGAAAACACTTGCTGCTGCTTCAGCCGTCATATGGTAGATTATCCAAATAAAGTGTTTGTTCAACAAGCTGACTGAAGTCGATCCATTTCTTAGTTGGAAACGTTTTAATGACAAAGTATTGTTGTCATTGTAAATATAAATTTTTCCATGGCCACAGAGAATCAGAGATTGTGGGTCACAGACAGACACAAGCACAAGCACACTGTATTTGACAAACCATTCGAATTAACGCGCGGAGACCTTGTTAGGCGCTTGATCTTTACTTTTTGTGATTATTTCGATTGATTTTTGCTTGGTGCAATGCTGAAAAGTTGCTGTGTGGCGTTCTGTACCTCTAATAAGTTAAAAAACCTGTTCTGACGATGTATATGACTGATACACTGCAATGATCTGTCGTTAGTCCCGTCCCCCGGTGTAGTGCCGAGATTTGCCCCCTGACAGATTATGCACCCCCTAGTATTGTCTATGACAACTAAAATTAAATCCCAGGAAGCTTGAACAGTTTTGTAGCATTTTAAAATGCTGGTTTAATGTAGTAAGGCAGTGATGCTAAAAGACATGCAGATGAAGCCAGAATATATAGGCTAACGCAACTTTTTTTATTAAGCGTCTTCCTCCCTTCACAAAATCGTAATGAAGAAAACGCTTATGTATTAAGACAGTATTTAAAGTTCATATTTTGGGTTCATCAGTTTTTCTGCAGATATTATGCTTTATTAAGTAAGGTGTGTAACGTTACAGAATGTGGTAGGCTAGCTATTTTAATACCACTATCTCAGTACATTAAGCATTCTTTATATGATAGGAAAAAATCTAAATACTGCCCTGTACTCAATAGCGGAGAGGCAGCTTCCCAGAACTCGGCTTCACATTCTCTATTGTCATTTTGGACTCCTTTCTCTCAGAGCTTTCTCATGTCTCAGTTGTGTCTTCTTTTATTTCTCCTAAGGAATGTTAGGAGAAACATCTGAGACACTGTTGAGACTAAAATGAGAAATACATGAGAATCACAACTAGGTCTCATGAGCTTAGAAAGAGCAACCACTGAGCAACAAATGTCTCCTCTGGGAAGTGCTCTAAGTGATACAATATTAACAAAGGTGGAAGCAGATATTACTCAAAGATAAAAATTTCTATGGTGAAGTTTTGTCTTCTATAAAACACATGGATTTAAATGTAGTGCCTACTAGTTGATGGTAACAATTTTATTTATGAATGAGCAGAAGCTCTGAAACAGGCTATAACAGTGCAGTGGGAAAGAAAAGAGGGGAAGGCAAGAGAGAAAGCAGAGAGAGCCTCTTTCTCTTTGAAAGCAAAGCACTTACCACTATGTTAATGAGCTATGACTAAGAGCTTTAATAAATGTCAGTGGCTTGTTATTTATAAAATATTCATTCATTCAAAAAAAAAAAGATTGCATGTAATTTTTTTTACATTTAAATTTATTTTAAATGTTTATGGGTTTAGCTACTGAATCAGAAAACTCAAGCACTGTGCCATAATCTAGTGTATAGAGCTTATTTCATATAGAAGAGCTGTTGTGTTTAGGGAACACAATTTCCAATCCGGACTGCGTATGATCCCATTCATTCTCTTTCTCGATACTCTCCTGTCAGCAAAATTATCAGATGAGAACAAGATTGACAGTAAGGTGTAATGTTTTAATATGTATAAATGTTGCATGTACTGAGGGCATAATAATAAAAAGGCTGATACATTTTCAAGTTTAACAAAACAGACCAGAACGACTGTATCTAGAAAAGTTAAGTCTGGAAAACAAAGGATTAATCCCACAGGATATACTCTTAATTTATTTTGATTAAAAATAAAAAAAACATACAGAGTAAATAAAAAGGATGCCCATTGTAGATGGTCATTCACAGCAAAGTTTGTACATACTCTATTATAGAAATGGTCTAAAATTGTATTAGTCTTAAAAACTGAGAAAAAAAATTGGAGAAACATTTGTTGTTGAAAATCAGAGACACATCTGTAAATGTTTTGAATAATCTAAGTTTTTCGTCCCCCTGTATGATACTTTTGGGCACCTTTCATAATAGGTAGGCCTAATACTAGAGTTAAAATATGTAAACAAAATTGTTTCTAAACATCTGCTCTTCTGAACTTCTGCTGGGATATGTTACTGTAAAGCATACATGGAAATAATCAAATGAAACAACCTGTTTAATTTGGAAACAAAAAATTGACAAGATCAATAAGCAATTTCAACGGATGAAAGCGAATAAAATAATTGTTGTTCTCAGCTTCAATTCTTGCCCGTTCCTCCTGATCCTTAGCTAATTGCCTTTTCATTTTCTCTTGTTCTTCATGCACGAGATTTTGAATCTCACGCTCTAGAGCCTCCATCTCCCTCTTTCGCTCTTCTTCATTCTCCTTCATGATCCGTTGTTTCTCCTCCTCAATTGCTTTCTCTGCTTCCTGAAGCATTTCATTAGTGTAGTATTGTCCATCATTAATACTAACCATTTCATCAATTTTGTCTAGCAGCTGCATAACCTGTGCTCTATCCTGTTTGTCATTGTCAATCACAAAGCAGCGCTCCCCACATTTTCTGACAAAATTCTGTAGTTCTGAATTTTCGCTCACAAATGTTTCAATATTCTTCCCTTTAAGTTGATTTCCATGAGTGAACAGTGCCATGGTATAAGGTATTGCATCTTTACCAAATAATCTTTCAATAAATTCTATTGTTTTTTCATTTTCTTCTGTGAATCTTTCCAATTTAATAACAACTAGAAAGGCATGAGGACCTGGAGCAGAATAAGATATACACATCTTAATTTCTTCCATTACCTTTTGTTTACTTTCTTTATCTTTTCTTGTGTCAAAAAGACCAGGTGTGTCAATAATTGAGATTTTTCTCCCATTAATAATGTTAGATTTCTTTTTACAGTCTTGGGTAATAGATGAAGCGGAAATATTGGATTCAAAGACTTCCTTTCCCAGGATGGTGTTTCCTGTTGCACTTTTTCCAACCCCTGTCTTTCCGATCAGGACAATCCGGATCTCATCTATCATGTAATGATTTATGAAACAGATAATTATAATAAATAATTTCAATGATTCAATCATTTTAATAATCATAACAATTTTATTAGTTTTGTTTATCCATGCAAAGCACAAGCACATCTACAGTTGGAAAAAAACACCAATTTAAGACCAATTTAACTGACATAATTTTACCTGTCTCTGATTCAGCATTGCATGAAGTGTTGGTCTCATTTTTCCGGATCTGCAAACAAGTATATGAATATATAATGTTCATAAAATTATTGATGCCTTATAGGTGTGATTTAAAAAAACAAAACAATTATCATAATTTTAAGTACTGAAATGTCTTTAAACAAGAAAGTTTGTTATGTTTTAAAATATTTTAAAATGATAAATATATAAACCTTCTTAAAAAAACGGTTCCGGTTATGCAGTCTACTTTCATGGTTTTATCACGTCACAATATATCGCAATGTTGAACCATAATATTTTGGATCATAATATTTTAGTTTGAATTAATTTCACAATTAATTGACCATAGTGGTGAATTTAAAATAATTTCACTCATTTGTTTAAGCAAATACGTTGCGTTAAATTCTAAAATTAAAATGTTTATTTCCATACTTAGTTGTTAGGCATCCTGTTAATTATTTTGTGATTGTGTCACAATTAATCAAAGTGTCTGAGCAAGTTTAAGCGAGCAAGTTTGAGGATTGTACACAAGGCCCTCACAAATTCACTGTACACACCTCAAAAATACTGCATTGCAGGAAGAACGCATGTACAAGCCTTTGCTGTCTGATAAAGGATAATGTTCTTTCCAAGCAGCATATTTAGAATATTCCATCAGTGCCTACGGGTTTTTCATATGCAGATGCTGTCAGTGATTTATAGTTTAAGGCATAGCAACAATGCTACTTTTGTTAAACTAATATAAAAGCTATTCTGAAGGCACAGAGCAAGAGTCAAAACAACAAGCAATGATATTTTCATAGTGATAGTGATAATTACCCGTAAACCAGCTGCAACAACACCACAGAAAAAAGACCAGGAAAGCCAGGACTTGGATGCTTTAAGGGGTTCTTTAAACTGGCTGTGTTTTGCTGTGGTTTGAGATTTTTTTTTTGTTAACCATATGTTAATATGATGTATTAGCTATTTATTTAACATTAATGATATTTGCAATGCTAAATTTCATGTTAATTGTTGAATCCTACCTTCCATTGCAGATCTGCTGGTCTGAATTTCTCTGTATAGCTTTGTTTTAGTTTTAACTTTCATTTCTCCCCACTGTCCTATAGACCTGGTATCTATGAAGGGGAGGAGCCTCAGATGACACTTGCATGCTCAATAACTTTTCTCTTGTTTTTCTGTCACCTGATGCCTCTAAGCATTCAGTCATGTGCATTACGAAACAGCAGAATTCATCATGAATCTGTTATAGCTTTGATTTATTCAAAGTTATTTATGTACCCTTGAATTAGAAATGATTTACATAATGTATAAGTAAATGAATCCTTTAGTGGATAGTGTACTGCGCTACTGCTGTGTGAGCAAGGTCACACATGCCCTGTATGTGCTTTTTTTTTCTTAAGGAATGTTATTTGAGGCTACTGTAAGTGCAAATTCTACATGGAAAGAACAATTTGCATGTCTCATTTTTCTTTCGTTTAAATCATATATGGTGCTCTAAGGGGAATATTTGCTCTCCTGAAATTACATTTACATGCATCTGTTGCTGTTTTTTATTATTATTATGTTATGTTTCTTTGATTGTTTTGTCAAATTTATTTATCAAGTACTTGGTGCTTCTTCACAAATTTCATAACCTGAACTGAGAATTTCTGACAAATACATTAAAAGAAAACACTGGCATCACAGCATAAACTTGATTTATTTAAATAATTTTCGTTGTTTAAAAAGAATTTTATTAAGCTATTTAAACTCCCACTGCATTAGTTTGACTGACTGATATAACGTGGATGATTTCAATAGTTTTTACTATTTTCTTGTTTAAATAAAGTTTTTGCACAAATGCCAGTTCTCAAATCTCAAATAGTCTATAAACTACAGTTAGCAAATTATGTAAACATGCAGGGACGAATGATGGAAACATGAAATTTCCCACCAAAACTAGGAAGAAGAACAATCCACACTACAAGTGATAGGGCTGTTTAGATCCCAGATAAAAGAAAAGGAGTTTAAAAGAGGTCTGGTATTTGCATAAGCCTTTGGTGGTATATTGAAAAGAATTTGCACATTCCAGCAACACCCCTTTGTTTTAGAACAAAACCAACTGGAAAAAAGTATGTTTGTCAGGATTACATAACTCTACTGCTGTCATTTAACCCTTTACACCAACCCTTTACAGTTTCATGTGTGCATTAGATTAGTTTAAAATAGACTTATAATTTTGTGATGGAAAGTGTCACTGGCAAAATAACAAAGGTTGATTTTTAACGTGTCTGTTATGTGTGTGTTAAAACACATATTTAAAGGAATCATTTTCATGCTGCACAAACCCAGACTCTGTTGACGCTCTAGGCAGTACTGTAACAATTTATCAAAACTCATTTAACAAAACCTGTGTTGTGCCAAGGTTTTCATGTAGTATAGCATTTTATGACCATGACAATGACAATTTATTTATATAGCACGATTAAAAACAACCCGCGTTGACCAATGTGCTTTACAATAACTAAAACCACAAACAACAAGAACAAAACAATAAGACAGAAACAACTAAAATTGTAAAAGAGTACCATAAAAGTAAAAAAGCTTCAACATAATATAAAACAGTAATATACAATAGAATTAAATGCTTTATCAAATAGAAAAGTTTTTAAATTAGATTTAAAAACAGACAAATATGATGCCAGTCTAATAGATATGGGCAAATCATTCCAAAGTCTGGGGGCTTTTTGAAGCTCAAAGTGGGCAGAGCGGGCTGTCCAAAATTGATTGTAGAACCATTGCCATCAACTGGCTTACGATGCTTTTGGGAAAAGCAGCCCTGAAGAGTTTTGTAAATAATAGCCTACTGTAAATGCCCGACATGCCAATAAAGCTTTGATTATGCCAGTGGTTCTCAAACCTGTCCTGGAGTACCCCCAGCCCTGCACATTTTGTATGGCTGTTTCTCAATATGCATTCTGGTCTGTACTTGTGTTCTTGTGGACTTGTGAAACGTCATCAGTCGTCACCCAAGTACTGTTCCAATTCAAAGTTCACATCTAGCCAAGTACAGTTCAAATCCCCGGATGTGTTCTTGCTCCGCCCCTTTTATCAAGGATGCATCCAGAGGTGACTTGTGCGAACTTGAGGCAGCCAGGTATCCCAGAATGCATTTCGCACCAACCAGCAAGTGTTAATGGCGGAGGAGAAAACCTGCATCATTTTCAAAATATTAATGTTATTGTGTCAAGAAATGCAGTTCTAAGAGTATTTCAGGCAAGAATGCAGTTGTTTAAAACTCAAATCTGCGGTTTATTAATAAAGATAGCGCCTATTTGAAAATGTGCTTCGCCGTTTTCGGAGACGTGAGCTTTACGTGATCAGCGGGCGCTCAGTGCTCTGATGTCTCAGTAGTGGTTAAACATGAGGTATAATTAATTTGGGGTAAATCTAACAAGCAATCTTTGGTCCCATTAATCTATTATTTCTTCCAGGTCATATCGTTTTGGCTGAGCACAAAGTTATGTTTCATAAATTATTTATTTATTAATCGCGTAATACAGCACTGACTTTGTTGCATACATTTGACTGAATTGTTTGCTTTTGTCTTATTTCCTATTACATAAGTCTCTTATACTTTAGAGTTATACTTTTATAATGGCTATTATTGTTCATTAAAACTGACATTTAACAAAAAAAGCAGAGTTGTGCTTGTCATATTTCATTTTATTATACATTCAGTGAAGATAATCAGAGTATATGTGCACATATTACCTAAACTGAACAACTTTGCCTCCGGGAGTAATGCTGTCAATCAAATCGTTCATTAAATATTAAATATTCTCAATTATGTTAAAAAACTATTTTTGTGAACTAGTCCTAGGTTTTTCGCTCAATCTCGATCAAACCACTACAAAACAATTTTCTGGACTCTCTAGATCAATAATTATCAAAAACGTTTTGAATTTTGTCCTTTGGTTAGCTATAACGGGGTCATTTAGAAAAGGAGCTTGGCCACATATACCCAAAAGCCTATAAAACCTAAACGAAAACTCAAAATGTTATGAAACTTGGGGAAAACATGTGACAGATGACTCTTAACAAGCATGCAAAGTTTCATAGAGATCGGGCCATAGGTGGCGCTATAACAGTTAAAAAGGCCTCAAAACACACATTTCTATAGTAAATGATAGTAAACCTCAAATTGCAAAAAAAAAAAAGTTAATATATTCACACAAACACTAGATCTTCATATCATATGATAGATCTCCTCATTCTGAATAACTTTGCCTCTAGGACCAATGCTGTCAATCAAACTATTAATTAAATATTTGTGATTGTTTTAAAAAACTACTTTTGTGAACTAGTCGTAGGTTTTAAACTCAAAATCGATATAATCAGTGCAGTACATTTCTCTGGACTTTCTAGATCAAGAATAATAATAAAAAATAGAAAATTTGCATTTGGACAGTTATAACAGGACCATTTCGTAATATGGTCTTGATCTAGTGTACCCAAATGTACGGTGGCCGAGAGAGCTCAACGCGCTGCAACTTAAGAAAACACATGCAAATTGAAAAAACACCAGCAAATTAAGAAAACATCTTCATCAGTTTGACAACACACGCGCTGCAAATCCTCACAACACATGCAAATGAAGAAACGCTGCAAATCCTCACAACACATGCAAATGAAGAAACGCTGCAAATCCTCACAACACATGCAAATGAAGAAACGCTGCAAATCCTCACAACACATGCAAATGAAGAAACGCTCTGCAAATCCTCACAACACATGCAAATGAAGAAACGCTCTGCAAATCCTCACAACACATGCAAATGAAGAAACGCTCTGCAAATCCTCACAACACATGCAAATGAAGAAACGCTCTGCAAATCCTCACAACACATGCAAATGAAGAAACGCTGCAAATCCTCACAACACATGCAAATGAAGAAACGCGCTGCAAATAGCACGAACCACAACGGAAATGTTTCAAGGGGACCCAAAAAAAGTGACGGACCCGGCTGGGATTTGTTTTGTGCAGTGGCTTTTTTTTGTTTTGAGTTTCTGCTACTGATTCCTTATTTTTTATTTTTATTTTATTTTATTGAAGATGTAACATTCACAGGGGATACAGTCATAGCAATAAATTACATACACAACCAGAATACAAAACAATAAATACATAAAGAATAATAAAAATGAAATATAAACAGAACAAAAACAAATAAATAAAAAGTTAAACATCTTTTCTTTTTTTCCATTTTCTTAAATAAATAAATCATAAATAAATTAAAATTAAAAATAACTTAAATGGAAAATTACACATAAAATGTCAACTTCAAAGAATACACAGGAGGTAACCCTTGCATCAAAGTCAATATTTTTTCCATCAGTACAGTAGTTTTAACAGCTTTCTTATTAAGTGATGAGCAGAGAGATTCAGAAAATCATTTCAAATCAATACAAAAAATCCTAAAATTGGGCATACAATTTGTGCAGTGGCTATTGGTCAGTGGAGTTGTCGGTTGTCGAACTGTCCTGAGCGCGTTCACAACATCCAATGAGTGATGTATAAGCACGACAGATTGCTTCCGCTCATGCATCTATTATGCCAGAGCATGTACACGCGTCAGGCGCAGGATGTTCATCACGAGCCGCAGAGTTTAATTTGGTTTTGTCTGTGTATGTTTTTTTTTACTCTCAAAGCCTTGGAGCCCATTGACTGCCATTATGTGACTGACAGACTGCTACAGTTTGAGTTAAAAACCTTCGTTTGTGTTCTACTGAAGAAACAAAGTCACCTACATCTTGGATGCCCTGGTGGTAAGCAGATAAACATAAAATTTTCATTTTTGGGTGAAATATCCTTTTAAGGGGTTAAATAGCTAAGGCATTTGCACCCATTTGTGTGCCCATGGGCGTGCTGGTCTGAAAATGAGGTGTGTTCAGGCACATTGTTGGCGCGTTGCTATTTTGAGGCTGCTGAAAACCACTGCGCCATTGATCAACTGAAACCTGTTCTAAAGTCAATGGCGCAATATTTGTATTTATTTATTCATTTATTTATTCATTGTTATTTAAAGACCGCGTTAGTAATATGTGTCTATAGGCAGGTCCACAACGTACACTTTGCTTATTACAATACACACACAGGGACTCGCAGCACACAAACATTTTTTAATATGAAAAATTAAAGGATTAAAATGTAAAAGATTATTATTGTGTACATAAATATAAAAATGCCTACACGTCATAATGGATAGTCATTGCATGTATCAGAATTAGCCTACCTATTTGCTCGCGCACCAGCAGATCTATTTCAGAAGCGTTCTATTTTTCCACTTGCAAATTCCGCCATGGCGCGAGCGCAACTGGCTTTAAAAGGGTTAAGGCTAGAAGGGATACGTATGGTGCTACTGGGCATGCGCACATCAATACAACGTAATTTTTTTCACACTGTACAACAATAATTGCAATTTTTTTCATTATTGTAAGGGGTAGGTTTAGGTTTAGGTTTAGGCTTGGGGTAGGTGTAGGTGTAGACGTTAATAAACCACAATCTAATAGGTAGAAAATTAATTTCATTGTTAGTTTCCGGTCGGAGCTATATCCCTTCTAGCCACAACCCTTTTAAAGGGAATGGGAGATGAGACTCTGATTGGTTTATTGCACGTTATGCCCAAAACACACCCATGACTTATTAAAGGGGTCATATGACATTGCTAAAAAAAGAACATTATTTTGTGTATTTGTTGTAATGAAATGTGTTTATGCTGTTTAAGTTTCAAAAAACATATTATTTTCCACATACTGTACATTATTGTTGCTCCTCTATGCCCCCCTTTTTGAAACGCGTCAATTTTTACAAAGCTCATCGTTCTGAAAAGCGAGGTGTGCTCTGATTGGCCAGCTATCCTGTGCATTGTGATTGGTCGAATACCTCAACATAAACATAAAGCCATGCCTGCATTTGTGATCAGAGAAACGACAAACAACAAGCAACAAACAACAAGTGTTACTCTACACTGCTCAAGACTCGCGTTTGAATAGTCAGTGGAAAATTCTTTAACCCTTAAATGCATGAATGTTTCGCCAATCATTATTACATATTCAGGTCTTTAGCGACCCGGACCTATATATCCAGCACTGATGGATTTCTAACTGCTGCAATAGCAAAAAACTCTCTTGATATTTTAAGAACAATTACAGAAGAATAAAATAAAGCATATTTCGTTACCTTTTGAAACTTAAAAGGGTTCAATTTGAGCAGATGATTTTACCATCGCTGTCATTATCAGAGCGCACTTCCACAGTATATTCAACATCTGCCTCACATTCACAATCTCAACCTATTCTCAAAACTATCATTTTCAATGACTTCATATTCAATATTTTGATCACTGGCAGCTTATTCACCACATCCAGCATCAAATGGCATTGACATTTATATTTAATTGCGGATAGTAAATGCTCTGCAGTAAAGCCATTCAATTTCATGCTGTCCGCTAAGGCATAGGACACACACAGGCTTTCCTCCTCACCAACGACATTAAACACAGTGTATACACTGGACGCGAGCAGCAAAATACAGTAGAACGGATTTCTAACTGCTGCAATAGCAAAAAACTCTCTTGATATTTTAAGAACAATTACAGAAGAATAAAATAAAGCATATTTCGTTACCTTTTGAAACTTAAAAGGGTTCAATTTGAGCAGATGATTTTACCATCGCTGTCATCGTCAGAGCGCACTTCCACAGTATATTCAACATCTGCCTCACATTCACAATCTCAACCTATTCTCAAAACTATCATTTTCAATGACTTCATATTCAATATTTTGATCACTGGCAGCTTATTCACCACATCCAGCATCAAATGGCATTGACATTTATATTTAATTGCGGATAGTAAATGCTCTGCAGTAAAGCCATTCAAACTTATGATATTAGTTTGTTTTATGCCTGTAGTAATTATGAGTGAAACGTCACGTCATCATTGTTTATCAAACAGTACCACCTTGAGGAAAAAAGATGCATTGCACATATTGAGTCATCAGATATTTAAATATAGTTGCCCAGGAAAAAAATACTTACACATTTACATACCTCGAGTCTCTATTTCATATCGCGATATTATCGCAAATGCAATTAATCGTTCAGCCCTAGTTTGTATGTCCTAAAATGGGGAGTGTTTGTGAAATGTTGCCGTGATGCTCATATCGACCCGGCTGCTTGCTCCGTGTTTTCTACAGTACAGGCTGGATAGTGGATCTCTACCGTCAACTCTGAAAGTCTATGTGGCCGCTATTGCCTCGTTTCGTTCCCTGCTGGGCAGGCAATCGATCGGTAGGCATGTGCTGGTGATGAGATTTCTTAAGGGGGCAAGGAGATTGCATCCCCCGCGTCCACCTTCAGTCCCGCCCTGGGACCTAGAGGTGGTGTCAGGGCTTTGAGGACTTACATTGACTGTTCGGCCAGCCTTTGGCAATCTGACCAGCTTTTCGTGTGCTACGGAGGTCGTACGAAGGGCCGGGCCATGTCAAAACAAATACTTTCCCACTGGATTGTGGACGCTATCACGGCTGCTTATACAAGTCAAGGCTTTGAATGCCCCTTTCACATTAGGGCCCACTCAACAAGAGCTATCGCCTCCTCCTGGGCGTGGTAAAGAGGTATGTCTATTCAGGATATATGTCTTGCAGCTGGCTGGTCTTCACAATTTGCCTGTCTCATTTGCCTCTCGCTCGTGTTATTTTATTTCCAATTGCTGGGATACAATAAAAAAAATAACTTCACCCTCATGTCGTTCCAAACCAGTGTGAGCTTCTTTCTTCTGAGAAACATAAAAAATATGTATTTTGAAAAATGCCACAGTGTCTTCTCATTTTCATATTGGGATCTACTTTGATGAACATGACTACCATGTGGACTACATTTAACAAATGAAAATAAATAATAGGACAGTTCGGTAATGACAAAGCACCTGCTTCACTAACAGAAATTAGCAAATATTAAGCAGGTGTTTCAGCAACTACATTGCTAGTGTAGTTTGTATTTCTATTGAGGGCTGAAAAGCGTATTCTCTACAGGGCTGAACATAATTGAATAATAGCTTGTAAAAAATTATATTCACTATTTATTTTACATGGCTCTTCTTAAGAAACTTAAATAAATTATTTATTTATATTTATATATATATATATATATATATATATATA
>NW_015505196.1:3077177-3078341 GCF_001515645.1 Sinocyclocheilus grahami | reverse complement strand
CATATTCAATATTTTGATCACTGGCAGCTTATTCACCACATCCAGCATCAAATGGCATTGACATTTATATTTAATTGCGGATAGTAAATGCTCTGCAGTAAAGCCATTCAAACTTATGATATTAGTTTGTTTTATGCCTGTAGTAATTATGAGTGAAACGTCACGTCATCATTGTTTATCAAACAGTACCACCTTGAGGAAAAAAGATGCATTGCACATATTGAGTCATCAGATATTTAAATATAGTTGCCCAGGAAAAAAATACTTACACATTTACATACCTCGAGTCTCTACACTTTTTACAAAAAATGTATCAGAAAACAGGCATTCTTTTATATTTTACTTTTTTTTCTTGTTATATTGTTTATAATTAATAGATTGAAGAATACTAAGAAAGTTGATGTCTAACTTATAAAAATGAAGGAGGGAGAGGGTAGAGAATGATGTCCCGGGTCACTAAAGACCCGAGGTATGCATTTAAGGGTTAAATATGAAAACATACTTACAGGCTGTGAGTCAGAACAGCCAGCATTTTAGGTTCAGGAAACAGTCCTCCGTAAAATGCGTTGCACACACACGAATATTTGGGTTGAACTGTTCTGGAACAGTGTTGTAAATATAACTTAACCACTGATTTCTAGTTGTGTCCTCTTTCGGAAGGCCAAACAAAGTATTTTCGCTTTCGCAATGAAACACACAGCGTCTCCACAACATGGCGGCGGCAACAGCAATACTACAGCGAGAATCAAAGTTATGCCTTCTTTCTTTGCGTGAACATTTGGGTTATGCAAATCTTGCCACACAGTGATGTAGACATGTGGGGGCATGTTTAAATGAGGAGTTTTAGGAGGGCGTGGACGAGTCTTAACTTTTAAATAGAATATCTCTTTGGGTTTGAGACTTTAGTCTTTGCAACTTTAGGAATCTTATCTGTTAAAGGTGCAGTAGGAGATCTTGGAAAATGCTAACTTTAGCCTGATAGCACTGAAAGCGAACGTCCCACCCTCCCTGCAATCGCCGTCCAAAGCCACGCCCCCTGAACACATTACTACAATAGGCTACATCAGCGGTTCCCAATTCCAGCCCATGTTCCAAAGTGAAGTAAACTTCAACGGATTTCCCCTGCTCAGGGAGGAGGGAGCAATGAACACTGTGTAGGAATCA
>NW_015505196.1:3069120-3072013 GCF_001515645.1 Sinocyclocheilus grahami | reverse complement strand
AAGATATAACATTCACAGGGGATACAGTCATAGCAATAAATTACATACACAACCAGAATACAAAACAATAAATATATAAAGAATAATAAAAATGAAATATAAACAGAACAAAAACAAATAAATAAAAAGTTAAACATCTTTTCTTTTTTTCCATTTTCTTAAATAAATAAATCATAAATAAATTAAAATTAAAAATAACTTAAATGGAAAATTACACATAAAATGTCAACTTCAAAGAATACACAGGAGGTAACCCTTGCATCAAAGTCAATATTTTTTCCATCAGTACAGTAGTTTTAACAGCTTTCTTATTAAGTGATGAGCAGAGAGATTCAGAAAATCATTTCAAATCAATACAAAAAATCCTAAAATTGGGCATACAATTTGTGCAGTGGCTATTGGTCAGTGGAGTTGTCGGTTGTCGAACTGTCCTGAGCGCGTTCACAACATCCAATGAGTGATGTATAAGCACGACAGATTGCTTCCGCTCATGCATCTATTATGCCAGAGCATGTACACGCGTCAGGCGCAGGATGTTCATCACGAGCCGCAGAGTTTAATTTGGTTTTGTCTGTGTATGTTTTTTTTTACTCTCAAAGCCTTGGAGCCCATTGACTGCCATTATGTGACTGACAGACTGCTACAGTTTGAGTTAAAAACCTTCGTTTGTGTTCTACTGAAGAAACAAAGTCACCTACATCTTGGATGCCCTGGTGGTAAGCAGATAAACATAAAATTTTCATTTTTGGGTGAAATATCCTTTTAAGGGGTTAAATAGCTAAGGCATTTGCACCCATTTGTGTGCCCATGGGCGTGCTGGTCTGAAAATGAGGTGTGTTCAGGCACATTGTTGGCGCGTTGCTATTTTGAGGCTGCTGAAAACCACTGCGCCATTGATCAACTGAAACCTGTTCTAAAGTCAATGGCGCAATATTTGTATTTATTTATTCATTTATTTATTCATTGTTATTTAAAGACCGCGTTAGTAATATGTGTCTATAGGCAGGTCCACAACGTACACTTTGCTTATTACAATACACACACAGGGACTCGCAGCACACAAACATTTTTTAATATGAAAAATTAAAGGATTAAAATGTAAAAGATTATTATTGTGTACATAAATATAAAAATGCCTACACGTCATAATGGATAGTCATTGCATGTATCAGAATTAGCCTACCTATTTGCTCGCGCACCAGCAGATCTATTTCAGAAGCGTTCTATTTTTCCACTTGCAAATTCCGCCATGGCGCGAGCGCAACTGGCTTTAAAAGGGTTAAGGCTAGAAGGGATACGTATGGTGCTACTGGGCATGCGCACATCAATACAACGTAATTTTTTTCACACTGTACAACAATAATTGCAATTTTTTTCATTATTGTAAGGGGTAGGTTTAGGTTTAGGTTTAGGCTTGGGGTAGGTGTAGGTGTAGACGTTAATAAACCACAATCTAATAGGTAGAAAATTAATTTCATTGTTAGTTTCCGGTCGGAGCTATATCCCTTCTAGCCACAACCCTTTTAAAGGGAATGGGAGATGAGACTCTGATTGGTTTATTGCACGTTATGCCCAAAACACACCCATGACTTATTAAAGGGGTCATATGACATTGCTAAAAAAAGAACATTATTTTGTGTATTTGTTGTAATGAAATGTGTTTATGCTGTTTAAGTTTCAAAAAACATATTATTTTCCACATACTGTACATTATTGTTGCTCCTCTATGCCCCCCTTTTTGAAACGCGTCAATTTTTACAAAGCTCATCGTTCTGAAAAGCGAGGTGTGCTCTGATTGGCCAGCTATCCTGTGCATTGTGATTGGTCGAATACCTCAACATAAACATAAAGCCATGCCTGCATTTGTGATCAGAGAAACGACAAACAACAAGCAACAAACAACAAGTGTTACTCTACACTGCTCAAGACTCGCGTTTGAATAGTCAGTGGAAAATTCTTTAACCCTTAAATGCATGAATGTTTCGCCAATCATTATTACATATTCAGGTCTTTAGCGACCCGGACCTATATATCCAGCACTGATGGATTTCTAACTGCTGCAATAGCAAAAAACTCTCTTGATATTTTAAGAACAATTACAGAAGAATAAAATAAAGCATATTTCGTTACCTTTTGAAACTTAAAAGGGTTCAATTTGAGCAGATGATTTTACCATCGCTGTCATTATCAGAGCGCACTTCCACAGTATATTCAACATCTGCCTCACATTCACAATCTCAACCTATTCTCAAAACTATCATTTTCAATGACTTCATATTCAATATTTTGATCACTGGCAGCTTATTCACCACATCCAGCATCAAATGGCATTGACATTTATATTTAATTGCGGATAGTAAATGCTCTGCAGTAAAGCCATTCAAACTTATGATATTAGTTTGTTTTATGCCTGTAGTAATTATGAGTGAAACGTCACGTCATCATTGTTTATCAAACAGTACCACCTTGAGGAAAAAAGATGCATTGCACATATTGAGTCATCAGATATTTAAATATAGTTGCCCAGGAAAAAAATACTTACACATTTACATACCTCGAGTCTCTACACTTTTTACAAAAAATGTATCAGAAAACAGGCATTCTTTTATATTTTACTTTTTTTTCTTGTTATATTGTTTATAATTAATAGATTGAAGAATACTAAGAAAGTTGATGTCTAACTTATAAAAATGAAAGAGGGAGAGGGTAGAGAATGATGTCCCGGGTCACTAAAGACCCGAGGTATGCATTTAAGGGTTAAATATGAAAACATACTTACAGGCTGTGAGTCAGAACAGCCAGCATTTTAGGTTCAGGAAACAGTCCTCCGTAAAATGCGTTGCACACACACGAATATTTGGGTTGAACTGTTCTGGAACAGTGTTGTAAATAT